>NW_020884875.1:6067305-6195498 GCF_003945725.1 Corapipo altera
GGAGTTTCAGATGGAAGACATTACTTTGCAGCAGACAACATATTCTAACTGCAATGCTAATCAGCTCTTCCCCCTACAGACTCACAAATACACAATGACCTTCGTGGGTTTCATTTTGCATAACTGGTTGTCCTTTGGGAAGAGCCTGGGCCAACTCTCCAGTAGTGAATGCACTAGAATTATTCATATACTGAAACTACTTACTGCAATACCTAGGGCTGCTCGTAAATCTAGCCTCCAGTTGTCTTGGGTACACTTTAACATGACTGTATAGTACTTACCTGGATTTCCTGGTGCATGTAAGCACCACAGATGGTCTGTGAACACGTAAGATTTCAAGAGAACTTTTTTTTTCCCCTCCCCTTTTTTCCTCCTTCAGCTTTCTGGTTATTCACAAGTGATCTGAAGGTCCTCTTCTAGAATTGAAGTACCATAGTTAAATCTTCCGCACAGCTCTAAAACCGCTATCACTATAAAATTTCTCTCAGTGAGTCCTTGTTACTTGTGGGAGAAGGAAAACAGTGTTATGTCCCATAGTATAGTGAGCAAAACATATTTCATTTTGAAGTAGACTACTATAAAAGCAAATACTAAAAATTGCTATATTAAAACCTCAAGGTATTCACCAAAACATTTTTTGAGCTTATTTTTTAATGAAAATGGTTGTGTTTTTCTTCCCTTTATAGAAGATACTTGTTTCCCAGGATGCCTTCCTGGGACGTGAGTGGAATTTAAAATTAGGCTTATTTACTTATTTATTCTGGCTAGATACATGACTGGCACTTGGTTGCACTGTTTTCTCTTATAGTCAGCAATCTTTCTTTCTCATTCTTCATTTGCCAGCAGTTTAAACATATCAGTATTAGCAACTGCAACCATATCCTAAAATAAGCCCACTGATATGCAAGATATCTCCTAGTCTGCTTTTAATTCCAATTAAAGGTTTAGTAGAAACTCTTCCAGAAGGAAGCCCAACCTCAAGAAAACTATTTTAATGCTGTAAGAACAACACTCAAGCAAAGCTAAATACAGCTCACTGTAAATTACAAGGCAGTCTTTCCCAGAGTATGGAGGGATATAAGCAGACTCTTCACTCCCACAAATGCCAGAAAACACTGGCAGAGAGAGAAGTCATTTGTCTAATGTTGAAATTAAGACCCAAGGTGATGTTATTATGATTACAGTTGTGGATATTCTCAGTAGTACTGTTCTGGTTTATGTCCATCCTTGCAGACAGATTTCAGATGTGCAAGCACAGGGGGTAACAAGCTCTCTTGTAGAAAGATCTTTCTAGTCCTTTCTCAGAAGACCAGAAAATATGAAAATTTGAAAAAATGGAGAAGTGAGGAAAAGTCCACTTGTAAGTTGTCTAACAGTAGGAAGGGATGTGATAGACCTGTAGCTTGACTGAGGAGAGAAAGCAGATTCTGTAGGGCCATTACTCTGTGTTTCACATAAATAGCTATGTTGCTGTGTCGTGACCTCTGGGCCAAAGAAGATATTCTTGTTTAAGGTCACAAGGAAAACAGAAGATGTAAATAGAGCCTGCCAGTTTTTTAAGGAGAAAGGCCTTAATTACATGGAGACAGGCAGACAGTCTGCCTGTGGAAAGCTAACACTGCTTTCTAGGCTTAGTGTAAACTGGCCGCCTCCTGAAGAGCTTCCCCATTAGTATTCACATACAAGATCGCTAACCAAAGTAAAATCCCTTGTATTTCACTAACAGACATTGTTACTAAAATGAAACATTTCCTGGATTCCTTTCAATAAAGCTACCAAAAATAGTCTCATGCCACTGCCAAAAAGTCAATGCAGTCCAAATTCCCATGGAAAGCATCACTGTGTGCTATTTTCTTCAGCTGGTGTATAATAACTTCTCAAATTAAATGCAATGTATCTCACCTGGAGTCCAGGAGCCACTGCCATCATCCATAAAAAGAACCCTGTATAGTACATTATTCCTTTCTTTATATGGGTTTTGAAAGCAGAATGCTTATAATAATAAGGTATTTGAGGCAATGTTGTACTATTAGAGTCATTAGATGGATCAAACAGAGTGTTCTAAAAAAAGTAGTATTCAGCAAAGTCTCTATATCAAGACTAAATAAGGTTAACAGAAGTACGTATAGAAATCTGGAGAGTCTGAGAGTTAATCTTGTGAGATATTGAGTTGTCTCATCTTGCTCAGGGCACTAAACATTGCTTAGTCTCTGTAACCAGCTCTAGCGACTCAACTGAATAACTCACAATACCAGATCAAAAAGACTAATATTGATTCTCTTTAACCCTTCACAAGAAAAAATAAATAAAATAAATTATTGTTTCTTATGTGTTTTTAGCTGACCCAGGCCCTCAGTCTACAGTTATGGGATGCTACTCTTTAACTGAAACAGCTCTTTCCGACTGAGTTTCAGCACAACTCATCTTTGGGATGCTCTGGACGAACCCAGATGGCTCTTAGGAACTGCTTTAAAAATCAAGCTTAACTTGGGGTTAAGCTTGTACATCTGTGGCAACTTCAGCAGTTTATTAGTATGACAGGCTGTGCTATTAGTATTCAATTTCTGTATCTTTTATGAGCTTAGTGTGAGGCTCTGATCTGTGCATTCCTTTGAAATAGGACAGAATCAATATTGTTCCAGTTGTGATTTGATTCATTTTGTGCGCAAGATACACAAGAAACTCTCATCCTTAAAAGTATTTCCCTGCAACACAACACTGTTCATTGTGACAGGGAACAGGAAACACTGTGAAAACTGGAGATGGTTAAAGTCAGAAGAATGTTAATTACACAGTGGAAAATTTGCTGAAGCAATGCTTTTCAACCTTGTTCTGTTCAGAAGGCCCCAAAAATCTGCAAGTGCATGCAAACCATTTTTCAGAAAAAGAAAAGAAAGTTACTTGCTAATGTATTTGTGTTCAGGTTTGTTTTTTTCACACTTTAGAGAGTAATTGCTAAGCTACAACACTGGTGTAGAGGTTCCTTCTTCAGAAACTGGGATAGGTCACAGGTTCCTTATATAATGTCCTGTGGTGAAAACCTGGTTTACTAGGATTTTAACCACTGAAAAGTTATTTCATTCAGCAAAAGCAGGCTCAAGCAGCATCCATGTTTAAGACGTTGCGAAGAAAACCCATACTAATATCTTCTGACAACTGTTTGGATTTTTCCTGGCTAATGGCTATGCTTAATGGTACTTAATTTGATATTTCCTGTCATCATAGATGACCTATTTCCACCAGAATCATTCTTAATTCTCAGTATTAGCTAGCATGGGATCAGATGCTAAATGATTACATAACTATGAACTTGTTGAATAGTGTTGGATAATTTGTCAACCACTTCCCTGGACAATCTGTTCCAGTGCTGGACAACTCTTTCTGTGAAGAAAGCTTCCCTGATATTCAATCTAAATCTCCCTGGTACAACCTGAGATCATTTCGCCTTATTCTACCGCTTGTTCCTTGGGAAAAGAGACCAAACCCCACCTGGCTACAACCTCCTTTCGGGGAGTTGTAGAGAGTAATGACGTGTCCCCTGAGCCTCCTTTTCTCCAGGCTGAACAACCCCAGCTCCCTCAGCCTCTCCTCATAGGACTTGTGTTCCAGACTCTTCCCCTATTCCGTTGCCCTTCTCTGGACTCACTCCAGCACCTCGATGTCTTTCACAAGTGAGGGGTCCAAAACCGAACATGGGATTTGAGGTGGGGCCTCACCAGTGCCAAGTACAGGGGGACAGTCACTGCTCTGGTCCTGCTAGCCACACTTTTGCTGATACAAGCCAGTATGCCATTGGCTTTCTTGGCAACTGGGCACACTGCTGGATCATGTTCAACTGATCCAGCAGTGTCAACCTGCACTCGCAGATCCTCTTCCACCAGGCAGCTTTCCAGCCACTTTGTCACAAGCCTGGAAAACTGCCTGGAGTTGTTTTGACCCAAGTGCAGGACCTGGCACTCGGCCTTGTTGAACCTCATACCATTGGCCTCAGCTTTTTGATCCAGCCTATGCAAATCCCTCTGCAGAACCTTCCTACCCTTCATCAGATCAATGTTCCCACCCAGCTTGATGTCACCTTCAAGCTGAGTGAGAATTCACTTGATCCCCTTATCCAGGTTGTCAACAAATATATTAAACAGAACTGCCCCCATACTGAGCCCTGGTATGTTTGATATCAAATATATTGATCCAAAGAGGTATTATAGGCTTAAATCTATCCAAAGGCTGTCATGGGCTTTCATGTTAAGCATGATCCCAACCAGCTCTTTAATAATGAGAAAAATGCTTGAAAAATAACCTACAGAGGTTTTTGCAACATTTATTTTAAAAAACAGGTTCTTCTCCTATAAGATATACATCCAAAGGGCTACTGACAGTGAGCAATCAAAGATCAAGTTAATTCATTTCTAAACATCAGGCTACTGATTTAATTGCTATGTATGGATTTAGGTGCATGAATGTAAATATATATTTGAAAATCCTAAGCCATATAGCCTTCTCGTATATGGATCAAACTGTACTCAGCAATCATGTGCCTCAATTACCTTCAGGAAAGGCTTCAGCAGCGCATTTGACATTAATGAAGGGCTCAAATGGTTCAACACTTGTGTGAGGAGGGAGGACAAAGGATGCGTAGGCCTTCATGCCTTGTCTTGTAATCTCATTCCCTGGGTCTGATCTAGTCGTAAAGCTGCCATTAGCTCAATGCCTGGATGTGCTGGAAACCATCAGTGGAGTTACTGGTTTGACAGTCAAATGTTGTTATGGCTGATAATGGCTGAAAAACATGGCTGAGTGTCCCCCACTGAGCACAAGAAAGTTAACCTTAGACTTACTTATTTTTCCATCGGGTGTATAGTCTTTCAATCCTAATTTGTATGCTTTGCAATTACTCCATGTATTTAATAAACCAGGCATCCCACAAATTAATTTTAAGGGGACTAGAGGCTATTATTTTTATCAATTACAAGAATAACTTATAAATAATGATCATGACTTGTTCACTTCCTCACAGTTCATCTGTTCAGCTGTTCTGATGCAGAATAAACTTCTCATTTCATTTCTTTTTCAAGATGTGGTCCTGGATCAGGTTTGCTAGTGACACAGTTGTTGCATTGAGGCCAGGGATCCCTGTTAGTCCCAGGGTGGCTTCCTAAAAAGTCCATCTTAATGTCTAATATCAGATAAAGTAAGAGACATTTGGGTTAGGTTTGCAGTTTGGGTCTGATTTGTTTCCAGGTCATCCCCCCATTTCTCAGAACATAGCAGCAGGGAATGAGTGCTCTGGGAACCAGCACTCTGAAATCAGAGTGGCAAAGGCAGTTTTTCTCAAATCATAAATTCAAGGGATAGAAATGAATGTCACACTGTTGATTTCCTCTCACTGACAAATTCGATTTGTAAGAATTTCTAGCTGTTGTCTAACAAAGCTATTAACTAAAAGGCAAACACAGGGCCTTTCTGAACTAGTTTAAAACTTTCATTTTTTTAAATGAGTGGGGAATTGAAAATGACAGTTTAAAAGCCAAAGAAATGTCTTTATTTTTAATGCTGTAAAGACTGGAATTTTGCTTTTTGAAGCGTACAAAATAGTAACATATGGTGACATTTCAGCAACATGTCATTTCTATTACTAGTCACGTAGCACTATTTTATCTCAGTTGCTTTTGAGGTACTTGATTTAGGTACTAACAGCCCAGGGTTAGTGTGAACTATTCATATTCCATTACAAACAAATAATCTCAAAGAAGAGAAATGCAAGGCTGTCTCCATTTTGTTGGGCTAGTTGTTGCAGATCTTTAAAAAAGGCTTCAAATTACAATTTCTATTAATACAGAATTACTACTGTGGTTCTCTTGACATCAGGGATCTCTAAATTAATGTAAAGATGAAGCTGACTGGTGTGATGAAACCCAAGTGTGTGGCTAACACAACAGCCAGTCATGAGATTAGAAGAAGTTCTTCTCTGAGAGACTGTAAAATTTTACATCTGTAGGATGTGAGTAGATCATTCCAGCCAAAGAAGCTGATATCAAGTGAAAAGAGGAAACATATAATTCCTTCATATTCTGACATACTCAGATGATGTTCTTTTTCATATAATGAAACATTTATAATTAATCAAAATGATTTTTCATGGTATGTTTTGTAGTGCTTACAGCTTTTACTGATGGTGTTCATGCAATAAAAGTTTCCAACAGCACTTACATTTTCAGAAGGCTTTCTGCAAGTTTGTACCGTGGTTTAAAAAATATACATGATGATCAATCTTACTACTACATTCTGGAAGAGAAAATATTTAAAACTTTTAACTGCATTGTCTCATCAAACAAGGGAAAGCAGTAAATAAACAATCTATGTGAATAAGACACTTTTTTATGTCTTCTTCATTGCTTCCGTCTTTTACAAGTATTCAGATTTGATCCCCAAAATACGGGCAAACAACACCCTGCATTTTGTAAACATATGTTTATAATCATAGCACTTGCGTTCCAACCATGCAGAAATAATACATGTTCACTCATGAAAGATAAGGCTCAGACTTTTGGTCTGCCTGCTTTCTGCATCCAGTTATGTATTTTGCTTTTCTGTCATAGCATTTTATTGCCTCAAAGTGACCTTTATCTGTGCTGTGATTTCTCCTCCTTTTCTTTCCCTCTTAAGTATTGATTCGGTCCTGGGTGGCTGAGAGCATCGAAGGCCATAAGGTAACTTCTTGTCTAAGGGCAGAATAAGATGAACTGCAGAACACAGCACAGGCACGCGATCCTACAGCTCAGCATAAGTCTCTGGTTTGTAAGGCTGTCCCATCTTTCTGTGATCAGTGCATAATATCCTAACAAATGTGCATAATGCCCTTGCTATAGCCTTCCCTCTAGAGCAGCACATGAATGTATAGTCATGCACATTTTGGATCCAATTTGCCAGTGTTCAGGTCCACACTGAAGTACAGATTTGTAATAGATATACTCAAATGCGCTTCCAGATATTTTTTTCATTGTACATATTGAAATGCAAATATGTGGGGTTATACTTCATCTAAAGGATTAATTATACTTAATCAGCCTATACATCAGGTAAGTTAAAGTCCAGGAAAGTGACTCTGTTCCCCTTGGCTCACAGCTATGGAGCATGCTATGCATCCCCAGCACTGCTTTCAGCAGAGCAAGTTCAATCTGATGAGAGCAGTGAGTTTCCTGCAAGATAAAATAGTCTGTTGCACTGAAATTCGAGCTAATCAGAGAGCCTTCAAATCATATGAAAGAAATCCATATATAACATGTTCTTTAATCCTTCAGGGCTTGATATCCCAGAATGGACACCTCGTTAACCTCAAAGGTCATGCTAAGCTCTGCATGTGCTTATGTAGTAAGTACTTCATAAGTAAACACAACTTGACAAGTTTCATGGCCAGTTGAGTAATCTATCCAATGTTCCCCAAACAGTGGGACATCAGGAGGCATTCCAGTACCATGGGTGCTGATTCCATTCCAGATATTACCCTGAGTGCCAGTGGATTTAGTTCATTCCATCACCATAAAGCAGTGATAAAATTTTTTGTAAGCTGTCTTTTGTATTTTGCAAAATACATCTTCTGAACTTTGTATTCTCTTTTTGAGCCCAGGAAAGTAATTTTCACCTTGAATGATCACATTACTGTAAAAAACCTTCTATTTATATTAAACACCACTGCCTTCTCCTATGTCTATATCCACATGTTACTTTGTGTTTTTAAAAGAAATTAATCTTCCTCTGCCTTTAATGTAAGTGCCAGAGGAATATGTTTTCTCACTTATTCCAATGCCAATTTTATTCCAAACTTCATAATGAAGACAGATATTGCCTAATCTGTCCTTCTGCCCCTGTTAGGTATCTAACACATTATAGAGGAGCAGAATTGAAGTGAGTATATTCTAACAATAGAGTTCAGGCAAGGCACCGCATGCTGTGTAGCAGTAATGTACTGTAAGAACACTCTGATTTTATATAAATTGTAAATTCCTTTCTCTGGACATAAGGCTTTCTTGTGCATCTGCCTCCCTGCCTCCCCCCAAAAAAGTGTTTGCATGAAATCTGGGAGGGGGTGGGGGAGTGAGGGGAAAACCTTTATTTGATTATTTTGTTTTTTCTCACATGAATATTATTATTCCCCCAATTTTCTGTTGGTGTAATTTCTACGATGAACAATAAATTGAGAATAAATTTAAGCCTGAAATTGTCCCTGTTATGTCAAAAAGCCATGTATAGTTTGACAGAAAATAAACTACCTAATTTAGGCTCCAAATCACTTCTTGATAAAGCCGTTTCAATTTCATAAAAGCACTATATTATTGTGACTGGAGGAACTGTGAGGCTCCTACTCCCTTACCTAAGCAGTACATCACAGGTTATATGACAATAGTAGCAATTTCATACAGTGCTACTGCTGCAATCCATTCCTGCCCTGGAAGTCTCTTGACCTCTCATTTAGAAAGATAATCTTTTCTTGTGATCACTCCTTAGTCTCAGACTGTCAGCAGTATGAGATGAGAATATTAAGGAAATTTCTGCAAGAAATGGACCAATATTGGCATTTAGAAATTCCGCAGTAGTCTTTTTTAATTACTACCACAGTCTACCCTACAGGTGAACTAGAAATTATTCTTACTGATCTAATTATTCTAACCCAATCTAATAGCCTGCAAAATTACCAATATCTTTTATTTTCAGACATAGTCAGCCATCACCAAATTTTGTGTAGCACTTTACTTAATTGACTACCTCTGTATGGAGAAAACAAACAATAATTCAAACTCTTCATGGAATTCTTCTAATTACAAGTATCAGAGGCCATATTTCCATGGACTTTCTGAATAGGCCTTAAATTATAAAAATAAGTATAATTAAAAGTAAATTTACTGCTCTAGTACCAATAATGTTCCCTTTTCTTTTAGAGGAATATGATGCCGGCGATGTATTTTGAACTAATTTTTTCTAAAGAGGTAGTCCTGAGTGACTCATATGAGTAACAGGCACATTATCAAGCCACTTGGTCATTTATTCACAGTGAAGAAAGTATCACAGCTTCATTCTCAGGTGTTCTTAAAAGCATGTTTTCCATTCATTTTACATTCCATGAGAGAGACAGCACCTAGCTCATCAGTCTTTGCACAGATCTTAGTAGTCTTTAAAACCGTCTTAATTTTCTGTAGTGTAGACTCAGGCATGCATATCTTTAAACAAATTTTTTCCTTCTTGAAATCAGTTCAGTTTGCCTAAACACGGGATGCTTTCTTCGTACATTACCTACAAGATAATAATTGCTCTAATAGACTCTATAATGCATATTCCCCTTCAGATCTGTGAATTTTGTTCTCCAAAATGGCTTTGGTAGAACTGTTCTTTTGTTACAAGTTCTTAAAATGTATGAATGCATCGCAATTGAAAGAATACTGAAATTTTGCATGACTATTCTACATTTACAAAATATAAAACTTTCAGCACTAAGTGTGTGCAGTGCTGTATTCATACAACCACGATTCATCTCCTCTGTCTTTCTCAGCTGCTAAGTCCTTGCCAAATTTCACTCCTGGGAGTTTTGTACAGTATAAAGATTTGAAATCAGTATGCAGTTGGCAGTAATTTCAGAAATAAGTTAAAAGAGCTCAGTGCACTATTTACTTTTAAAGTTCTGGATAGTTTTCTTTCTTAAGTTAGTAGCATAAATCACCCCCTTTGGGCCTTGGACTAGGCTTCTTTCAGCTGCTATTTCACAACATCAGTTTCACAATGCTGGAGTAATAGACAAACTAGTCTGCCTTATTGAGAGGCATTGCTATCCATTTATATTTCTTTTTAAATATTGCTGGAAAATTAGGAAGGAGGGTTTGTTGCAAAAATACATTTTAATATCATTGGCATTACGTTAGATATGAGACTAATGCTTATCTCTGATTATAATTGCAGAACTTGATATGAGGCATAATTGATAAATCTTAATGAAACTTCAAATGTCTCAAGCTTCTTCTCAGCAAGTACATGGGATTGATTGGGTTTTGTCACCTTGTGAAAGGCAGATGGTACAACTGGGGTAATGAATCTGGGTTTAGGTGACTCGGATCATACTATTAAGTCAAAACCCCAAAGAAAGGGAGGTACTGCTGGGAAGCTCATATCCTCTTGTTGTTGTATGTGGCCTGCAAAGTTGCTGCCTTTTTCTCAGGACTTCACAGTACAAAAGAAAGCACGTTGTGCTTTGCTGCTCTGCTGGTGTCATAGGCATGGTGGGGCACATTTGTAGCTTACCATTACATTTACAGCAATGTAATATAACAACAACCTGTGCAATGAGCTGTTCCACCCTTAGCATCCTGCTGCTGCCATGGAAAGAGGATTTCCTGTTACTCCAAAGCACGCAGATACAGCGATTTTTTCATCTGAAGACATTAAACTGGATCATTTTCTCATTCTTTTTATTTACAGAGGGAGATACTAGAAGCCACAAATATGAGTGTGCTGACAGTCATCTATATTGCCTTCTTTAAGGTCTTTGATGTTCCAGTCTCAGATAAATTAATTCTTTTGTGCATTGTGTCTTGAAATCAGGAACACTTTGACCTACATTTAAATGCATGTAGTCGTGGCCTTTGTTTACATAATTCAGTTATTAGGGAAGAAATGACACTTCTGATCTTGAAGACTCTGTCACCAGACTTCTGAAATTCCACACGTTTGGTTCTTATGTAATTGCCACATAAAATGCAAGCAGACTCTCTGTTTCTTACCTCTGCTTACTGCTTATTGTGGTTGGGTGGAAGGAGTTTAAGAAGTGGTGTGGACAGAAATGAGGGTTATGTGTCCCAATGCTCTGTTGCAGGGCAGACTGGGCTGCGTCCAGACCTCTTGTCAGTCTGTGTTGTCTCATTTCTCTTCTGAAGGAAGGGACCTGGCTAGTTAACATGTTCCATGCTAGCACATCCTGCCCTCAGTTACGTTCAAAACCTGCCCAAAATTACTTTACTTATTTGTGGCAGCCACAACCACCCATTGAAGACAGTCCCTCCCTGGAAAGCATGTCAAGGTGGGGTGGGTAAATCTATGTAGAGCTCCAGAAAAATCCCAGGTGCCCCAAGCCTCATTCCTCCAGCTTTTATGTTGAACTCTGCTGGGACTTGGGCATGCCAGGTTGCCATTTGTTGTGTACATGTGCTATGGGCACCAACGTGGTTGGCATTGGGAAGAGCTATTGCGGAGGATAAAGATGCTTGTAGGACCAACCTGGCAGGAGGTGACATTTACAGGGGTGGGGACAACCACACATACTGAGATCAAGTTACTGGGTGCAGAAGTTTGGTAATACCTTGAACAGATCTACTTCCAACAGATTAGTCAACTGTAATGGGAATCCAGTTTGAACTGAGACAATCTAGATCAGAGTGTCAGATTTTGAGTCTGACACCATTTGTGATCCAGCAAGCTATAAAAGGAGAATATACGTACTCTTCAGTGCCAATGTTTGGAGGATTATGCTCCTAAAACTTTATAGTTTTTATGTGGTGAAAAAAACCCCATTGTTTATTAAAAAAACAGAAACTAATATAAAAGAGACTAGTAAGGAACATGTTTATTTAATTTACAATCAGGAAATGAAACAGCTTTCTTCATACACCAACACTGTATGAAATGTTAAGTGTGAACAGTTAAGAAATCCATGGCCTATTCCTGCAAATTTTTATTTGCAGCAAGTTTATCTACATGTATATCTTAATTTCCTGTACTGCATTCTTCTTTAGACATCCATTGTCACAAAACCTGCATGTCATCTTACCCTTCTGAAAGTATTTTAAAATATCTTTCGGAATTTACAACAAAAATAAGATTATTGAACTTGAAACATCTTTAATTCATTGCATATCCATTTTTCTTGTTGTGTCAAGTCATGTCAGATGTATGAGCTGAGAGTTTGTTGGCTGTTCTTCATTTGTACTGTGAGCAGTTACATAAAAAGATAACATGATTTTTGTAGCAACAAAAATCAGCTGGATTCTTGACTTAACATCTTAGAATATGCCTAATATGTACCTATTGCTCTGTACATAGTTTTATTTTTTATCACAAGAAAAAACTGGAGGAAAAACACGCAGAACTTTAAAAATGTCTTTTTATCATTTTGCTACTTTTCTGTATCTGATGCGATGATTTCTAGAGTTGTAAAATAACTACAACAAACTCTACAAGAACTCATGTCTATTTAGTCTACTCCTGATTTTGTCTTGATTTACACATATCTCTTCTCATGAGATACTGTTCTGTGAATGAGCTTAGCAGGAGACACTGAATAAATACAATTAACTTCCACTCCAAGCAAAATAACTTCAATAGCTCTGATACTTGTCCATCCTAATTCTGCTTTAGTGTTACTTCAGCAACTACTCATCATCAACTGCTCTGGGAAAACTCAGCAGTATAAAAGATTGCTCACAGTTGTACAGCAATATATAGAGGTGTTTGAAACTCAATATATTTTAGGTGTCCAAAAAGAAAGGTCTTGAACATAAGCATTTCATTTGTTTAAAATATAATACTTCTGCCCAAAGAGTAAAAACTCCCACTGACTTAAAAGGAAGCCAAGAATTCAATTGTTTATAAGAGCAAATGTGACTAGTAACAGAACTGACCACAAGACTCCATTGACAGAAGGATTTCTTCATTTCAAAACCTGGCTTTGTTTTGAACTAACACACCAAATGAAAAGTTTGAGGAAAAAAATTTCAGCTGAAATCAATGCAAATATCTTGTTCAGATAAGACATTTCATTTCAGGTCTAACTGCTATATGATCAATTTATATACTATAATATGAAATAAATAACTTAAAATGCACAGAAAAAAGTAATCAGAAAATAGCAGAACAGGACATTCACACCTTTGAGTCCTTAGAGGGCTTATTTACCCAAACATAATTTAGCCAAATGAGTATATACCAAACACTGTTTGAGGGGTGATTACATATCTCAGTAGAAAATGGTTCCCTTAACTCTTTCTGTCTCATTCTAATTAGCAGTAATGCTAATTAGACTACTTTATATGTGAAAAAGGTAGCTTCAGATTAGCTATTTCCTACATAACAGATGACATGAATGCTTGTGTTTCTCTTGCTTTGGCTTTTTCCCTGTAACAGAAGAGGTAAGTCTTCCTAGTTCTAATCAGGTACTGATAATAAAACAAGACTTGTGGTACCTCTCCCATAATCACGTCCTTCTTGAAGGTTAGTAGCATTTAGAAGTACTGTGCAAAAATGGAAGACAAAAAAAAAAAGGTTACAGATCATAGTACGTATGCTGATCTGCAATTTTCTGTTTTTTATTGCAAAGGGACAGAAGAATACTGGAATCTAGAAAAGGGCTAAGTATTGTTCATAACAGGAACTCAACTTCTTATTCATCTGTAAAACTGGGTTAATTAATAAAATGCTTCTGCATACAAGACCTAGCTAATATAGAAATCTAATTAATTCCTCTCCTACCATAACAGACAGCATACCATAGAAAATTGAGTGTTTCCATTTTCTGAGATGAAGAATTTTCCCAACTTAGTAATTCTGCAAGACCTTATCTACACTCATGCTGGTGGGTTTTTTCTTCAGATACTACAGACCAATTTAAATGCACGATCCATTGCATTCACATGAGGTTCAAAATTGCAGGACTACTGAAGTGTTGTTTGGAAGGGTTCTCTTGAGATTACCTAGTTCAACCTCCTGCTCAAAGTAAGTCTATTGACAGCATCAAATTGGGTCAGTTGTGGTGCTGTCTAACTAAGCCTTGGAAACCTCCAAGGATGGAGATGTCACTACATCCCTCAGGTTCTAGTGACAGAGGAAGAACATTTAATGCAAAAATATCCAGCAGCAGCCCACTACATGATAGCCCAGTCCTAACGGACAGCCTTACCAAGGAGAACTTATCTCTGCATTCTGAAGGCTGGATGGAAAATGAGGTGCTGTTTCAATACAAACATTTTTATTGCTTCTTGCTCCTTGTTAAATTAGTTGCATGCTCGTACTTTAGGCTTATTTCTATCCTGCCATAGCACTATATAGGTGACCCACCTGATGGATGAGGGGAAGGCTGTGGATGTGGTCTGTCTGGACTTCAGCAAAGCCTTTGACACTGTCTCCCACAGCATACTCCTGAAAAAACTGGCAGCCCACGGCTTGGACAGGGGCACTCTGTGCTGGGTTAGGAACTGGCTGGAGGGCTGGGCCCAGAGAGTGGTGGTGAATGGTGCTGCATCCAGTTGGCAGACGGTCACTAGTGGTGTCCCCCAGGGATCAGTGTTGGGCCCAGTTCTGTTTAATATCTTTATTGATGATTTAGATGAGGAGATTGAGTGTACCATCAGCAAATTTACAGATGACACCAAGCTGGGGGGGAGTGCTGGAAGGCAGGAGGACTCTGCAGAGGGGCCTGGACAGGCTGGAGAGATGATCTGATTCCAACGGGATGAGGTTCAACAAGGCCAAGTGCCGGGTCCTGCACTTTGGCCACAACAACCCCATGCAGCGCTACAGGCTGGGCACAGAGAGCAGCCAGGCAGAGAGGGAGCTGGGAGTTTGGATTGACAGGAAGCTGAACATGAGCCAGCAGTGTGCCCAGGTGGTCAAGAAGGCCAACGGTATCCTGGCCTGGATCAGGAACAGTGTGGCCAGCAGGACCAGGGAAGTGATTCTTGCCCTGTACTCAGCACTGGTGAGGCCACACCTGGAGTGCTGTGTCCAGTTCTGGGCCCCAGTTCTGGGCCCCTCAGTTCAGGAAGGATATTGAGGTGCTGGAGCAGGTCCAGAGAAGACCAACAAGGCTGGTGAAGGGACTGGAGCACAAGTCCTGTGAGGAGAGGCTGAGGGAGGGAGCTGGGGCTGTTCAGCCTGGAGAAGAGGAGGCTCAGGGGAGACCTCATCACTCTCTACAACTCCCTGAAAGGAGGTTGTAGCCAGGTATGTGTCAGTCTCTTCTCCCAGGCAGCTATTAGTGAGACAACAGGGCATGGTCTTAAGCTCTGCCAGGGGAGGTTTAGGTTAGATATTAGGAAGAAATTCTTCACAGACATTGGAATAGGCTGCCCAGGGAAGTGGTGGATTTCCATCCCTAGAGGTTTTTAAGATGAGACTGGATGTGGCACTTAGTGCCGTGGTCTAGTAACCGCAGTGGTAGTGGATCAAGGTTTGGACTTGATCTCAAAGGTCTTTTCCAACCCAGCTGATTCTGTGATTCTATGATATTTTGGCTGTTAGATGGTTTACTTATATCTGAACATAACTTTGGAGTGAACTTTCTGTGGCCTGAATTTGATGGAGGAAGAGAGGTTCTAGATATTTCACCCGTGCTTCTGATATTTTTTACATGGCAGAAACTAAGAGGTGGATACTCTCTTATGAGCTGATATTGTATTTAAAAAACAAAGCAAAACAAAACAACCCCCCACCACTTTAGAATACACCAAATAAGTCCTATTATTTTGTATTTCTTTTAAATTGAATATGATTACCATGAAATCACTGGAACATCATTACAAGGTTAGCAGAAATGTGATCCTCAAAGTACATTCATGTCAGGAAAACACAGAAACCCCATGTAGTTTTGTGGCTGAAACACTGAATGGACAGACACAGGTTTTTCTTCCCAGCTTTCTATTTGCCCACAAGCAAGCAAATAATTTCATCTGTTCCCCAAGTGCAAAGCAGAGTAAATGGGAGTAATCTACTTTATAAAGTGCTTTGAGATCTATTGATGAAAAAAACCCCTAACTGAGAAACTTTGCTGATACTAAATAAAAGTCTTATGTCTGGAAATTTCTCAAGGGGGCTTTGAATACAAGTGGATTGGTCTGATTTAAATATGTTCCTCTTGAAACTGATGCAGCGAAACCACTGCAACTTTTGTGGTGCAGAAAAGACCAAAGAAAAAGCCTGAAGCAATAACTACAGGGGAAAAGGAATGTATTTGTAGGTCATGCAAAATTCTCTGAAACGAGCACTTCAGTCTCAGTCAGTTCTCACTAGTTTTCACCTCTTTAGCTTTGGTTTACATTGTACAAATGTATGTAGCAAATAACAGTAAAAAAGGTCCAGCCTTTTTACTTGAAGTTAAATCACACATTATTGTGCTGCAATATAAATCATATTTGAAACTTTCAATAGATCATGCACCTATAGAAGACAATTAAAAAGAACTAAGGAGCAACCTGTGCCAGACATGAACTTCATAGTACATTTTAAAGTAGACATGATTCATTTTGGCAGCAGTTCAAAACCTGGTGGGGGTGGGGGGGAGACTTAGCCTGAAGGATAGACGGTGTTGTCACTGTCATCCTTCTTCATGGTTTTGTCTGGAACAGCTTAAGAGCCTTTTCAGCAGAGCATGCTGAATCAACTTATTCTTGGCCAGCTCGGTTTGCTTTTTGCTGAGCCCAGTGCAGGCAAAGAGGAGAGTGTGACCACCACAGCCTCTTTAATCTGCAGATTTCCTAGCCCCCTTCTGCTACCTGGAAATAGTGAAAATTAAACCATGTCCATTGTCCAATGTATCTTGTGATAGGAGCTATAGTTTTTGTGCATGTTTTTGAAGTATGAAAGAGCTTTGCTATTCAGTATAGTGCCACCATAAACCACCATGTCTGATTCATGTTATCGGAAAATTATTAGAGCTTAAAAATATTCATGTGGCATTTTTTGTCTGTAATTAGAAAGGGAATGAGTACCATAGATGCAATGTCCTAGATAAATTAATTCAGTCTTGGATGACTTTCTATTAATTTGTGAGAGAAATACATGTGTTTGCAGCAAAGAGAATTAAACATTCTGCTTTAGATGCCTCTGTTATAATTCCTGTAAGAGTATTTTGATGCTTGAATTCAAGAAAAACAGTATTTTAACTGCAATCAATGACATTTAGACTAAGAAACACTGATTACTAGATCTCTCTTTTCAAGACATTAGTTGCTGAGGCAAAGAGAAAACTCAAGCTATGACACGGAAGACCCATAAGTCTTTTATATTCCGCAAGGAGATGGGCCTGTGTGTAGTGTCCAGAGCAGATGTTCTAATCTGATTTCATTTCTAGTTTAGGCCATGATTTTTCTGGGTGATGGTAAGTTGTTTCACTTGTCTGTGCTTTAGGAGTTGTTATACAAATAAAACCTGGATATTCAGAGAATTACAGTGTTAAAAGTGCAGGGCAACCTTAAGACGTTACTTTACAATGAATGCTTTGTTTAAGAAGATCTTCATGTCAGTATTAATACAATAAACTGCATATTTTTCAGAGAGGATGACACACAGAATTTTGATTTATCTTTTCCTCACTTAGATAAAAGTACTTCTCATTTTTAAGAGGTTCTTCTAAAATTGAACTTTTCATAGGGACAAATTCAGAACCATTAAAGTTGGACTTTGGGCAAAAGAGGACTCTAGGCAGATGTTGCCTCCACTGGGCCTAGGAACTTTAGCAGGAATGGTAGCAGCATCCTTCCCCCATCCGCAGAGCTGAACCATCCGGACCATGACAGGTGCTCCTCAAAAGCTTAGCTGAGATTGCAGAGGAGAAATGGACAGATTTTGTCTCTCTGTAATTTTGGAGCCTCCCTATATCCTCTTCTAAACAATGAATGCCCAAATACTCAGAAAATCATACAGTAAGCTTAGGCTTACTAGCAACATTTTAATTCATACTTTCCCATCTTCTTCAACGAGACTAGAATGTGAGACATCAGTGGAATTCAGACCTCTGACCTTTTGAATATTCACAATGAACATGCTTTGAAAGCATCATACACTTCAATCTTAGGACAGCTTTTGTTATCTCTGGTGTGGTACAATAACTAAAATAAGATGGTTGGAATGCCTTTCTATGTACCAAAACAAGCACCCTCAGATGGTTCTGCAACATGCATCTGCACCAAATACACTCTGTGTTATGGTTTTAAACAAACTACTTGACAGGTTTGTAAAGCTAGTCTAAGTTTCAGGTATGAATCCTTATTATTCCAAAAAGTAACTATTTATCTCATGCTTTGTTGGGAGCAGGGGAAATAGAAACATTTTCTTTTTATAGCTACAACTTTGGCTGTCTTGACATCATCAAAATGCATTGGAATTTAGCTTCTCTACTTTCAGTACTTTAAAAAAAGAGGGGAGGAGGGAGGAGCTAGGAGTTTATGCTACGTACATCTTTAATATGCTGACATCAGTGATCATTTTAGAATGCAAATAAGAACTGAAGATAATTTCAAGGAAAAAAATTACATACAAAGAATTTTGCATCTACTGACTGATTAATATACACGTTCACTTGAGTTAGAGAAAAGTCCTGTTTTATTTTAAACATAAATACGTTGCTTTATACCATTCACATGGTATAAGGAAGAAAAACTCTGAGTTTTAAAAATAAGATCTTTTACTTTCTGCAGGCTTTTCTAATTGGCCATATTCTTCTTCTGCAATTTTCTCCAGTGATACTTTTCAGATGCTCTTCAGCTTCCTTCAAGCATTTGATTACTTAAAATGGTGAAAAGGTGAGTTGTGTTGTTCTTTGATACCTAGACTCTCACAGAGTAGGGTATATACTACCCCTTCTTGTGGTGGACATGTATAGTGCTCCACAGAAGTATATATCATGTCTAACCATTGTGTTGAGCCTAAAGATTCCCAAAACCAAATTCAAATTTTAAGAATCTGAGAGGATTTTTAGAAATGTGGAAGAGAAAGGGACTCTACTCAGGGAAAAAGGACAGCTATGTACTGCTTAATGATGCAGCGAATGGCAATCTACTGTACTAAAATTTAATTGACAGGATAAGAGAATAAAGTATTGACCTGAACTCATCATGGCTGGGCTTCGCGAACGAAGATTTGGGAAGGCTTTGTCCACATTTGTTACAGGTACATTGGTGACTTATGAGGCCAATACGTGACAGACATATCTGATTGCAAAAGGCACAACAGAAAGACTCCTTAGATGGTGTATTCCGCAAGACATGGTTCTTCCTGCGTTGTCTTTTCTCCTCGAGAGTGATCCTGTGTGTGTTTTCAAAGGCATCAGCAGTGTTATAGATGGTGTGTCTCCAGGCCTCCCGATTGGAGGCCAGAGTAGACCAGTTATGATGATCAATATGGCCAAGGCTGAGATGTTGTTTCAGGGAGTCCTTGAATCTTTTCTTCGGGGCTCCTCTCTTGCGGCAGCCGGTGGCAAGTTCACTATAAAGCAGGATCTTAGGGAGGCGGTGGTCCTTCATCCTGGAGACGTGTCCTGCCCATCACAGCTGTGTTCTCATCAGCATGGCCTCTATACTTGTGACTGCTTGACCTGAACTATGAGGGTGTTTTAACATGAAGAGAAAAGTTCCTTTTCCTAGGATTTGAAGACTTTAAACCTGTAGCTGACAGGAGAGAACTGGGCTTTCCTCATATTCAAAATAAAATGTTACTGAGATAATGTGTAAGTGCTTCTACTGAACTCATCATCATCATCATCATCATGGTTAGGCTTCACAAGCGAAGATTTGGGAGGGGTTCTACCCACGTTTGTTACAAGCACACTGGTGGCAAAAGAGGTCAATATTGGCCTTCTACTGAACTAAACCCAAATAAATTTGAGTTCTGTGTGAAGAAGGAATACCTATTCTCACAACTGAGAGCAAACGTGGGGAGTTAGAATATGCAAAGGAATTTGGGAATAATTAAGGAGGCTTTCAGTTTAGGAACTTTAATAAGAAGGGAGTGCTATTTTCTTTATCTAGAACCACTAGACTGCACGTTATTTTTACATTTGGTATCTCTCCATACTTCAAATATACATGGGTATAATCCAGAGGGCGAAAAAAGTTATTAGAAATCAGCTGCAGTAGTTCTTACTGTAGACTGAAAGGTATGTTACCACCCTGTGAAGGATCCTTTGTTCTGGTTAAACAGAGCAAACAAATAGTTATAATCTCAAGATTTCTGTGACTAATATGTAAATGGATTAATACACATTCTTATCTTGGATAGAAATTAAAAGGAATATTGTTCTTTTCAACATAAAGCAGACAGTTCATGCAGCTTTATAATTAAGATGTCAGAAACCACCTAGTGAAGTCAGTATAATGAAATCGGTACCAATATTTGTAAATAAAATCACCTCCAAATCTTGTGTCTAGAGGACATGAAACTAAAAGCAGCAGCTCAGTACTGTTCCTTTGTTAATGAAGTTCAAGAGAAAATTGTGACATTCATTTTTTAACTGGTCTGGCTTGCAATGCTAGTACTGTGCACAGCAAACTTGATTAAAGCCCCATCTTTGAAAAGCAGTAACACAACTAACTGGAAGTGCCTTGCATGGTTAATACCTTCAGCAGTAAATGGTCAGTTATGCTCTGGAGACTTGCAAGCCTTTGTTCAAATTGTGAAAAGTTTTGGCTTAAACCACAAAGAACAAGGAAGATAGGCAATCTCTCAAAATAAATTTTGTATCCTACCCTGGCAACCATTAGAATAAGGACCTCTCCCAAATCCACACAAACATATTCTGTCAGGGTCATTCTTTGCTTCTCAAAGCCTTTCATAGTGCAAACACGTAGAGCATGTGAAGTCAGCTCAGTTTTGTACCCTGGTAATATCATCAGCAAGATGAAATTAAATCATCAGAATTAAAATTGCAAAATATAAACCCAATCTGTTAAAGAAGAGCATATATATGTTACACATATATATAGTATTTGCATATATTTATATTACATAGAAATTAACTTTGCAAATGTTGAAGGCCACCAACTAATACAACAGTAACTTCCTGTGATTTCAGTATCTAACAGAAGGAAGGTAAGCATGCAGAAAGCAGAGGATTTTTCTACTCATGATTTATTGATAGGTGAGATTCGTTAGTATCCAGACATAGTAGAAATTATAAATGAACTGGGTGTAGCAAAGGAAGCTATGATACAGAGCAGCGAGAGCTCTATGAATGATAAATAAATTTCAGGAACAGCAACCAAATTCAATAGATAGGCTTATACTGTGGGATAGATGGAATATTTTTCAAAATATCTTCTTATCAGTAAATTAGAACTCAAGAAAGGTCAGAACTTTGTTTTGCAAACATACATTTTATTCCATTATATTTCTTTTGGAGCCAACTTCTCATGAAATAAAAAAGATAAAATTATTGGTTTTAATACTAATCGAATACTAAGAATGAAAAGTCACTTTCCTCAGAACTCTCCAGTGCAATCCTTTTTACAGAAACCACATGGGAAGCTTTTTTATGACTCTTACTTACTTATATATGCACAGAAGAGAAAATTGTTGAAGCAACAAAATATTCAAAATATTTTGTCTCAGGATAGGCAAATGCCTGCTACTGATGTCCAGATCATCTGGTTTTGGAGAATGTTTAGTTTAGATGATAGCTTGATACACTGTGATTAAACAGCTTTGGAAACACAATTCTCAATGACTGTCACTGGCACACAAGCAATAAAGTAGTGTTGTGCCTACTAAAATTGCTGGAGGAAATAACTGAAATTTAGGAGCTTAGGAGAAAAATGATGCAGTCTTTTCTAAAGAGCTGGGTATGTTAAAGATATGACTGTTTGGACATAAAAGATCCCATTACTACTTTTAAAATCTGTGGGTTCCCTGACATTGTTACAGCTAATAGTTATTTGATTCACTTCTACCATGGTGCCAGAAAATTGACAGACTTGGCATAAAGGGATCACATGATGAAGTAGGCGCTGATGTTGTTGCTGAGTTTTCTTATTTCCTCTGACAGCTGTAAGGACCTTGGCAGGTCTACCTGCTAGATTTAGGAAGAGCAACTGCTCACCATCATGAATGAAAGCACACAGACATTATAACTAGAGGGCCAGGGCGGGATGAAAATGAACGGGAGAGAGAGAATATGTCAGGCTGGATGTCACTACTAAACTCAGAAATTATTATTCAGACATGCACTGGCTCTGTAGAAAGCTAGGAGGGTACTCTGTGGAGGGTGTTTGTGCCAATTCCTTGTCCATCTGGCAGTTATGTAGGAAAGCAGTAATCCAGAGGTCTCTGTCAAATTGTGTCAGTGTTGTCTGCTCCTCTTTTACAGGATGCTCGTCAGACTTGTTTGGTATGTGCTAGATATATCAACCACATGAGACTGTTGGTTTACAGCCCACAGCCATGCTGAGACACACCAACAAGACTTCTAATGTTTACTGGTGGTTGGGTGTTTATGCTGTTGTCAAGTTACTGTCCTCTAGTAACTGCAGTTTATTGTTGGCACTGTATGATTATGCTGCTGGCAGAAAAAGGGTGACAAGCAGTAGGAAGAGGAAGAGAATAACTGCGGAGTCCTCTTTCATGGTAGTGAGGAAGTCGTCCTTCTTCCATTCTTTATTGCCCTTAGGGACAAAAATAAAAGTGGAATTCTGCCACCTGTTCCTCTTAATTTGGAAATCCGTAGCTTCCAGTGGAGAAAAGCACACACAGTTTATTAACAGATGTACTTCTATTTGTAACTCAAATTTGAACTCAAATTTGTCTCATAGAAGGGAAGGAAAAATAAGCATCTAGGTTGAAAGAGATGTAACAGTGAGAGCAACAGCATGGAGGAAAACTAAGCTATCACTGGTCTCCTGAGTCTGAAATGGCAGAGCTGCTTTTCCCCAGAGCGAAAACAGATAGTGATGCTTATAATAGATGGAACTGCTGATCCAGGTGAGACCTATGTTGTCAATTTACTAGTCTGGAAAAGTATGAGAAAAAGAGCTGATGGCTGCAATAATTTTGGTAGATCTTCATAAGTGATGTATGAGAAGAATCTTAACAGGTTTTTCTCACTTCATTCCTATACTTCCTTTGAGCAAAAGTTCACCTGAAAACTCAATAATATTAAATCCCTCGGCCTTGTGTCATGTCTGAAGTAGGTAAATATTAAAAAAAAATTGAACCATGAAAGGATGGTGACTTTTTCAAGTCAGAAAAATTCTCTGTAGCCAAGAAGAATATCCAAATTAGACATCAAGATATTGATATTCTAAGGACTATCTGAGATCAAAAATTGAACTAATTTTCATAGTTAATGCAAGATGTACAACTAGTGAGAAAAAAAAAAACCACCAAAAATCGAGACAGCTGATAGACTTCTACTGTGCAAGGACTGCACTCTAGTTTGCTGATTGCTCTGTTGCTTGGTTGTCTATCATACTCTTTGGAAACAGATGACCTTTTGCATTGGATCATATGGTGGGTAGACCAAAAGTTCATTAGTAGATGCTACAGGAAAAAAATTGATAAGTGTAATGAATGTGACTGGACAGTGCAGGAATGTTAGAAGATGCATCAGTATCATTAGTTCTTAAAAAGAAACAGAGAACTGTTATTATATGCTTTGGCAGAAAAGGGAGGTTTAAGTACAGGTCTTTTCTTATGTAACATGTCTGACACCTAGGTCAAGATGCAGTCTACAACACTGTGGATCCAAAACACATTTTTAACAAAAGTTCAGTTCCACATGGACTGAAATGTGAGGGAAGAAATCTTTAAACACATTTTCTATTGAAATCAATAAAGAATTTAATAAGTAAAACATTAAGAAAATAAACACATAAATAACAGTAGACTAGACATTTCAAGGGAGTGACAAAACCTCTAGAATTCCCTGTAACAGATTTTAGTTTTTAGTTTTACCTGAGTTTTTCTCTCCTGAAAAGTGACATGGGATCCTGCTTTTCTGAGGTGGAATTTCTTCTAAAGACTGTACCTGTTACGCTACAAAGTAAGGATGGTGCATCACCAAGATGGCAAAGTGTTTCTACAGGAGACAGAGACACCAGCAGATTTTCAGCAGGACCCAGGAAATGAGCATGAAAAGGACCTCATTTAGTTAGTTGACTTCACCATTACACAAAGGAGTAAACAGGAAAGGATTATGGCTTAGGACCAGGTTTGTTTCTCCTTTCTCACAATGGAAAGAATGAATAGAAGATCAAGGTGGGGATAAGTCTTTCTACATAGAAAAGAAGACAGGGAGAATCCAGCGTGTATACAGTATTAAAGCACTTTTTGCATGTGTAGTCAAGACCAGAAACAAACAGATCGTGTTATCTCTCATATTTATTCTGGTTTTGGATGATGATGCCTAGCTTATGTACTCAGGGGCACAGTAGATTCCTATCTCTAGCATGTTGAAAATCGTTGATTATTAATGACACTGTTACAAGTTTTGTGCAACAAGGAAACTCCTTGGCTTGCAAAATCTTAGTGCGTTCCCAAACAGAAGTTTCTTTGTGTACAACAGTAGATGTTCCAAAAGTTGGTGCTAATTTGAGGCCAAAGGCCTCTGTTTTGTAACAAACCCGGGGTGCCACTACTTGTGACTTAGGGGAAACAAGCCCACTGAAAGCTATTTAAAGTCACATGTTACCATCTAAAGCTGTTTTAGACAGACTGAGAAATAATCTGTGCAAGAGGTAGCTGAGTATCTTTCTGAGCCTTCAGTAAGTTTTGTGCTTTTTATAATCAGCTCAACTCGCTTAAGTGCAAAAAGACTTCTAAAAGAGAATGACAAGAAAACACAGAAGTCAATCAGCATGTTCAATTTCTGATTTCAAAATGAAGAGGTTAATAGAGTCTCTATATTGTGTATAAGTCTATGTAGGGGCAATGCATTACCTCGTGTTCTGGAGAGAGCCATGGAAGGTGTTTTCTTGTTTGCCACTGTGCTGCAGTGGTGAAGGCAGAGTGGAGAAACACCCGTTTGAAAAAATAAGGTGAATATAGGAATTATAGGTAAAAGGTAAAATTGAATTTCAGCCAATAATCAGGAGATAAACAGCCTTCATAAGGCATTCTGGATATTCTTTAATGACAGAATAGTGAGGGTTTTCCACTTTGCATCTTACCCAAAAGTAACTCTAATCCTTGACAGTGCTGGCCTTAGTCAAAAGGCAAAGTCATGCCTTAACAGGGATGGTGACAGCACTTGTCTGCATTTAATTATTTCTTGCAATGGTGCCTCCCGCTGTCCCTGTAGTTTATATTTTGCCCTGTTCTTAGCTGCTCTCTAGAAGGCATTTCACCTCAGTGCACACGTACATTCTTCAGTACCCCACTGCCACTCTGATGTTTTGTCTTGAATTTCCCGTTTCCTTCTCCCTCATTGGCACTCTGGGAGAGGTGTCCCCTAGGCCTGTCATACACATTGTATGCACCCTTATCTGCTAGATTTACTCGTATTAAAGATTCGCTTTTTCTTCTCTTTATTCTTCTCCAACCAATTGCTATTTAGAGGTGTATTTCTCCTCCACATGACAAGAATTTACAGAATTCCTAAAGTTATTTTCTTTTTCTGTTCAGATTTCTTTAAAAGTGTACAGTTATGGGATTGGGTTTTTGTGTTTGGGTTTTTTGGTTGGTTGGTTTTTTGTTTTGTTTTTTTCTGTGAATGTGATTTTATAGCAAAGAGGAATATTTAAAAATATATAATAGTGCACTGCTTATTGGTATTTTTTTCCTACTGAAGACTAGAGGATGCTGTGTACATGCAGGTTACACTACCTACAACTAATAAAAATTTGAGTACATTTCAACCATCTATTTCAGCATTTGCATGTAGCTAATCTCATGCTGCTTCTACAAAGTGGATACCTTGTTATCTTACTCCTGGCATTTATTAAGATTCTCTCTTTGTCAATGTGGCTTCATTTAGGAATCTTACAGAAAACTGTCTCTAATTTATAGCAGAGGTTTTAAATAAGAGTCAAATGTTACCTTTATGAAGTTCTGAATTAAGTTATGTCTCTGAGTTGCACATTACAAAAGGATTTTTAGATTTTTAGATCTGCTTATCCCAAACGAACCCTTCTTGCAAGATGACAATGAATGCAACTGGCTTTCCCACAGCATTCTTCACTGTAAAACCTTCACGAGAATAGGTACATCTTGTCAAGTATATCTTGACAGTCCACCTAAGTAATTCACTTGGTGTGACTTTGAGGCCATATGCATGTGTCTGCTGATACTATTCTGCCAGTACAGCAAGTACAAAGTCTCCTCAGGCTTTTGTCTAGAGGGAAAGACCTCTACCAATCTGCTCATCACATCCTCCAGCAAAGAGTCTACATTTAAGTCAGCATCTGATCACATGTGTAAGGCAAGAAAGAATCTGCTTCTCTTAGGAGACACTTCTCACCCAACTAGTGCTTCAGATCAAAGCAGTGATCTCAGCAAAGTTATTATACTTATAGTCATTGTTCAGTTGCTTAGTTAATGTTACACTTGAGCACCTACCAAATTCTGGGAAATAAGCCTAAGATACTCAGTTGAAGTGCTTAGAACTGTGTGACTTTTACCGTGTTCACACTATCCTGAAAACAAACTTGTATGCGTGGCAATATCCAGTTCTCCTTTCCTCATCTGAGATCAAAAAGCAAACCCTCTCCTTTCGTGTGGAAATCCAGGCCAAGAGAAAAACCTTCCAAGGTTCTGTGATGTCTCCTGCCTTTCTTCCCTCTCCCAGTCTCTCGGGAAGCAGCCACAGCGATAGGTGTGCGTGGCAGGCTAAAATGTGTGTGCATACCTGCGCGCACACGGAGACGGGTTTACTCCGGCGAGACATTAACGCTTCTCCAGCCTTACAGACGTGGAGCAGGACCTGAGCTTAGGGGAAGCGGCGCTTGTCAACTGAGGGTAGCCCAGAGAGGGACGCGCGAAGGCTGCGGGCAAGGATGTGCACTTAATTTCGTACTAACTCCAGAGAGAGACGAGCAGGTGAATGGAGGCACATTCCAGCGGCAACTCCCCGGCTTCCCGGGAAGTTCTGGGTGTGCTAGGGAGAGGAGGCACACGGGAGGGGGAAGGGGTGGGAGGTACGAGCTGGAGCGCAGTCCGAGTTCCGGGAAAGGCTTCCCCTCCACTCTCACGGCGGACAGACGGACGGGCGGACAGATAGCCCCCGCCCCGGGACCGCTGTCCCACACGTGGGAAGGGCCGCATGAGGGCGGGGACGCGCTCCCCGCTCGCCGCCTCCACCGGGTCCCGGGCTCGGCCCGCCCGGCCGCCCACGGACTGACTGACGGACAGATGGACAGACAACGCGCTCTGGCCCCGGTCCAGGACCTGCGCAGCGGCGACGAGCCCGCTCCCTCACCGCGCTCCCTCCCCCCCTCCTTCTCGCGCCGACACCTGCGCGGGGGCGGGCGGGGCGCGGCCCCTCGTACCTTCGCGCGGCCGCCCCGCCCCCGCCGCCGCCGCCGCCAATAGGCTGCCGCCGCCCGCCCCCGCCCTACGCCGTTTCCGCAGGCAGCGCCCTTTGCGCAGCGCGCGGAGCGGCTGCTGCCCCCGGTGCTTGGGAGCCCGATGTGACCTGCCAGAGAAAATGGCGGCGACGGCGGGGGATCGCGCCTCGTCATCGGGATTATCCTCGGGCGCCGGCGCGGAGGCGGCCGCCGCCGCCGCCACCTGCGGGAGCCTGAAGGGTGGCGCGGTGGCGGGGAGCGTCGCCGGGAGCGGCGGGGGGCTCATGCGGGAGGCGGGCGGCGGCGGCTGCCAGGAACAGCGCTCTGACTGGAGACGGAAGCAGCTGCGTAAAGTGCGGAGCGTGGAGCTGGACCGGCTGCCGGAGGCGCCCCTCTTCCTCGCCGCCGCCCTGGCTGCCTCCTCCTCTTCCTCCTCCTCCTCGCCGGAGCCCCCCGAGACGCTGCTGCTCCACTACCTGCCCGGGCCGTCGCGCTCCAGCCCCGCCAGCCCGGCTGCCTCCCCCAGCCGCTGCGCCGAGCTCCTGGAGCCGCTGCCGGCGGGGAGCTCGGCGGGGACGGACCCCGCCGCCGAGCGGAGGATGGAGCCGTCCCCCGCCGCGAGGTGAGGGGCGCCGGGGGCTGGAGGGGCGGGCAACGCTCGGCCCCGGGCGGCGGCGGGTGACAGCGGCGGGGCCCTTTCCTGCGGGCAGAGCTCGGGGGGAGGCTCCAGCGCTCCTTTCCCCGCCGGGTGCACGGCCGCGCCTGGCCCCGGGCCGGTGGCGGATGCGGGGGCGGTGGGAGCTGCCGCGGAGCGCAGCGCTGGGGCGCGGCGGACAGAGCTCGCCCGCCTTCTCCGGGGCACCTGGTGCGGGGATGCAGGAGGGTGAGTGGCCGGGCCAGACTGCCCCGCTGGGCGCCTGCAGCTGTCAGCGGTGCGGCGGGAGCGGGGCCGCGGGGGACGGCCCGGGTGCGGGGTTGCGCTTGTGTTTGACTTCTGCCGGAGTCCCGAAAGGCTTTGAAGTGCGGGCTCGGGCGGCGGCGGGGCCGGGGCCGGATATATCAGCGGCCACTGGGACGCGGTGCCTGCCCGCAGCTCCGCGGGGCCGGGCCGGGCGCGCTGGGGGTCGGGCGACGGCTGTTTCCCTGCCCCGGGTGCTCCCCGGCTGCTGTCGGCACTGCCCGAACAGTTTGCTGCAAAACTGAGTAATCTACTCTATTTATTTTTTTTTTTTCCCCGCGAAGGACTTCTCCGAAGTCACATTCTAATTTGCAGCATCGCGATAGTGCGGGACTGATTTCTTTTAGCTCTTGGTCAGGAGAGGAAAGGCTTTAAAACATAGATGACCTCCTGGTTTTCCAAGAGAAAGTAATTTTGTCGTGGTTTAGTCTAGGTGATAAATTTCAGTGGTTTCGTTCAGTGCCCTGGTGTTCGAAGCCCGTATTTGCCTTCTGCGTGTACTAATTGATAAGTTCCATTTTCTTGAGAACTGCCTGTATTACACCTATTTGACAAGCGTGCAAGTGTTCAGGATGAAATTGAGCTCATGTCCGCAGTGAAGCAGTTGAAGTACTTCAGAGCGTGTTTCAGCTTTACCGTGTACTTGCAGGGTCTGATTGGTGTGTGTGTGGGAAGGCACTGCAGTATGACTGTGTAAATTTGATGTGAAGCTGACAATTTCACATGGATTTCTTGTAAGATTTTTTATGATGTGGACTCTGTAGTTTAGGTCCAGGGACCTATTTTAATGATGCCTTACAGTTTGGCTAATCATTTAAACCTCTTGAGAAACAAATATAGTTCCCGTTTGGGATTTGTGTGTTCTTTTCGGTTATGTCTTAGGTAAACCTCAAGGATATTTTAAAAATGTTGACTTAACTTGGGACTGTAGTAATAGGAGCTGTTTTCTGGACCAATGTCCTGTTTGTATGTATTCTCAGCCATTCACATGGATTTTGGCCTGTTTCTAGGGCAAGGTAAAAATGCTTGGTATGGTGTGGTTGTGCAGATAAGAAATGGCTCTGTACTTACAGAAGGATTAGCAGGAAATCATAAATGTTTTGAGGAAGGGAAATAATGTATGAATTTTAGTGAGTGCCTTGCCTTTTTATAACTCTTGGCACCATCTTTGTCTCTATCAAGTAATGAAATTATAATGTACTGTGTCTTGTAATACAATTTTATCCAGTTGCATGGCTTTCAAGGAAAATAAAGAATCAGTATCGGAACATGTTTAAAACAATTGAGTCTCATGGTGATATCAAGTGGGAGTTAGGCTTGACATTGAGAAAGGCCAATATATGTTGCATCGGTCCTGAGACACTGCATCTATCCTCAATAGTCCCACAGCAGCAATGACAGAGCAGCTGTGGAATTTTTTTCCTTTTCACATGAACAGTTTTGCTTACTCTTAAGTACCTGTGTTTTGTCAAATCAGTGTATTGCATGTGTGTACAAGTTAGAACACTCTTAAATACTCTCTGATATTTGACTAGGAATGTTAACAAATCTTAGAAAATACTAAATGCCAAGTGATTCTCTCTTTAGTATTTTAGTGAGAAGGTCTACTTTGAATTTATTTTAAGTGCAATTGAAAATACATGGCAACTTTAATAATGATTGTCCTTTGGAAATATTCTATAAATGCTCATGTAGAGTCAGTAATTCTGTATGCTGTGTTACTAATAAATGGATGTTAGGGTATTACTTTGTCAAACTGTATCAAGAATTTAAAGCATCTTTCTTCCTTCATTTTAGTATTAATTGATTTGTTTTAACTGAAAGAGGCTAATATATATGTAACAGTGTATTACATATTAAAGTTGTGTGTGCAGCAGTTGTCCAAATGTTTATTAAGAGGCAAAACTGAAAGGCATAATCTAAATAATATATTATGTGGAGGTTTTATATTCTATTTTTAAATACAGGTAGTTGTAGTTGCCTAGTTAGAAGATACTGTGATTGCTCCAAAGTCCCCGTGTCAGTCTCTTTGGTATTAGTTACTTTCCTTTTAAGTAGAGTTTCTGTGTATGGTGGAAGACCTGCATGAGCTTCAAAATGAAACTGAGTAGGGAAATTGACTGCTGTTTAAGTTATAGATGTAAATATTACTTTTTTTTCTTAAATCTCTCAAGTATTCTGCTTGTGAGGAAGTAGAGTGAATATTTTCACTGATCTTTTTATATCACTGTAAGAGGAGGGGGGAGTTGTTTTACTAGGACTTGCAGCTTCAGCATAAAGCATTTCAGATCTCTTCTCCTGTATAGCTTCTGTACTGACAATATAATTTTCCTTATAAAAGGATCCAAATAGTGAGGTCAATGATAGCTTCAGTCTGATTTCTTGTAGCTTGAGGGAAATCCATGAACGCAAAATGCACCTCCTTCTCTGAGACCTTAACAATGCTTTTAAAACATTCAAACCCCTTTGGTGGTGTTTGTGTCTGAAGTTGGTGTAGGTGACTTATTGCATCCCCAAGTACAGGATTAATTTATAATGCCATAAAAATGAAAAGCAAGAAATATGACATTCATGTCCTCTGCATGCAGTAACCACATCCTATGTGACTTGTGTAAAAATTGTTTGAAAATGTATGTGTTAGTTCAGCTGCAAGATAACCTTTGTAGATATTATTAATACAGTTCTTCTGCAGTTGCTTTTTGACACCTGCTAGAGACACCAAAGACACACTTCAAAACTGACGTTTTGTCTATATGTACAAATGTATTAGTAAAAACTCATCACTTTCAGCTCTGCTCATCAATTTGTAACACCTTTGATGACTTTCAAGGAAGGACATGAATGCTTTTAACAGACCACTGAGAGTTGAAGTCGGAACAGAGAGAGAGCATGTAGAGTGAAAGCACAGTGTGGCCAAGGTTCAACTTGCCTTTTTTTTTTTTTTCGTGTTACTGAAATGATAACTTTCTCTGCTTATGTTGTCAAAATATAGCTCAGGTTAAAAAAATATAGCTTATTTTTTATCCTGGCTATTCTTAGCCAAGGTAAAATATGATTTTGTATTTTATCCAAGTCTCTATAGCTGGATATTTGTAACTGTTTAAATAAACCACCAAATTTTCTGCTTCCAGTTTGAACTGGATACTACTGGGAAAGAAGATTCACTTTCTACCTCTTCTATGCTCTGTGGCTTGAGAGCACCTTTAGAAGAGGGTCACCCTCTACCATGTCTGATTTTTATCGCTCTTAGTTATTGCAAGTGGTAGGGTTCTGCTTAAATGGTCTGATCTGGTATGGCAGTTTCTTTGTTCCTGTGCAAAGTAAATAGATTGTAACTAACTAATCTGGAGCTTTCTGTCTCATTGGATTTAGTGATACTAAAGGTTCAGTCTCCGCTGTCACTCAGTGGAGTCTAAGTAGTGCTTAATGCAATACCTGCGTGTAGACATGTGCAACTGTACCTTACCCAAAGGTCAAACATATAGAGCATAAGATGTGAAGATCACTTTTTCCTTCTGTACGGTGGATTTGAACTTCACAAGATCTTTTAGTGTACTGAGATGTTTGTTGTCATTTGAAGTTGTAGTAAAGGTACTGGTGCAGCTGTGCACAGATTTATGCTGCTGCAGGAGAGTGTGAGGCAGGAGTGGAAACAAGCGTCTGGGGGTGGAGTGACTGTGTGAATGCTGCTTCCAGTATTGGTGAAACTTGGCTTGAGCTTGTTTAAAACATAAATTGTATGTTGCCATGTAGCTGTTCTTTAAACAAACTTGTAAAGCTAGTTTTCAGCAGCAGTGGTGATAAGAGGACGGATCTGGTTTGAGTTCTGGGTTTCTAATGCTAATCTCAGTGTTCTCAGAGGATTCTCTGCAGAAATCCAAGGGTTGTCTTAATTTACTTTTATCTGCTGTGCTCTCTCTTAAAAGTCTAGAATTACAGTTCATTCTTTTGCTTGAGGCAAAGTGGACAGAAAGCCTTTAAAAGGGCTTCATTACTTGTCTCTATCTGACTAGGAGAATGTGGTTAAGTGGAAAGTTGCTTTCTGTTACTTCCCTCCCTTTTTATCTTTACCTAGAGGCTGAGTGTATTGCTGCAGCGTGCTTCCTCTTTCCTGTCTCACCACACTGTAGAAATGGAAAATCCTGGTTGGTGGTGAATAGTCCTGATTATTTTTTTCCTGTATGTTTGGAGTTTTGGGGGTTTTTTGGTGTTTTGTTTTTTGCTTCTTTTTTTCTGTTAAACTATAGGTTATGCTTTGTTGTTTGGTTGGGGGTTTTTTGTTTGTTTTTTTTTGTTTTGAGGTTTTTGTTTGCTTTGTTTTGTTGGGGTTGTTTGATTGTTTTTGTCGGGGTGCTTTTGGAAGATCAGTTTTGTTGGATCTTGGCTGAAAAATGTCCAGAAAAAAACAGCAGCTCTAGGTACTTGCTACTAAAGAGTAATTTGAAGTGGGGAGTTGTTTACCTTCTGTCTGAAAACTGGTGAAGTAATTTTCAAATTGTCTTAATAAAAGCTGATTGACATATCACTCCCTCTGTTTTGCTCATAAATGTCCAATTTTTTTGATGCTGTTCAGCATCTGATGACTAAGGATTTGAAGGTATTTGCAAAAAGTGGCTGTTTTTTCTTTTTCTTTAGACTTAGAGTGTCATTTAGTGTTCCTGTTTCTGAGATTAAACTGGAATTCGAATCAGTTTACTTTTGTTTCACACTGTCTTTATGTATTTCTTTTGTGTCCCTGAAGTGTAAACTATTCAAGTCATTCAAGGAAATATAATACTGTTTATTCTCATCTCTCTTGTACTAGTATCCTAATTTGTAGTGGAATGACTGCTAGTATGCTTATTGTGTCAGAGGACTTCAATTCTTTCCTAGTATTTCCTTTCAATAGACTTCACACTGCTGTTGGTACTGCAGCTCCTTGTAACTTATCCAGGGTCACTGTGGAAGGTGGGAGTAGAGTGCTGGAAAATGAGTTGTCTGCTTGACCTCACTGACATCTGACCACATCTGACATCATGTTTTCTGAGCTCTTTTCCATCCTCTTCTTGAGCCTTCAGTCATCCTGCTTTTGAGCAAATTGAAATGAGTTTCTTGCTCAGCTGTCAACAGTGCTTTTGGGAGCTGGTAGTTCACCCTCAAAGGTCTGCACATACATTTCATTTCAGTTGTTATTTCTCTGAAATACCCTCTTACAGCCTGAAGATTTTTTTTATGTCCTGTATGACCATCGTGCTTGTATCACCAGGATTGCTCCTTTCAGATGCTGAAAGAGCTTGGTGTAAATATTTGAAATGCTGAAGGAAAAAAAACCCTAATTTGTCTTAACAACAAACTGAGAAACAGTTTGGGTTTTCTTATACAAATTGTTTCTGTTACTTCCCATTTGACTCCCAGTAAAATTCCTGCAGAATTTTTCTTTAGTAATTCCTTGTATTCTTTAAAAGGGAAACTTCGAAGCTCTGTGGGTGATAAGGTCTCCCCATTGCCTTCAGGTAATATTTAAGTGTTTTGCATCTGGAGATGTATACAAAAATGCAAATACCTGTCAGAGGTGTGGTGAAACTTGCAGTGATATCCAGTTTGCAGTTCATGTTCAGTTTATTGAGTTTGTCAGATTACAACACTCTAGGAAGCAAATGTTTGTTTACTGCTGAGGAGCTAGCAAGGAGAACTAATAGGAAATGTGCCAACCTGTCTAACATGTAGACAGAGTTCCATAGGCGCTTCATCAATTGTCACTAAGACAATACTCTGATTGCTTTGAATTATGAAGTACTTTAATTTCTGGTTGCTGAATATATACTTTGAAAAATTTTGCTTAGTCAGGGACAGTTTCTCAGTTTCTCAATGTTTCACCTTTTTTTTTTTTTTTTTTTTTTTTTAAACTTCCATGGTTTTAGACTGTGAGGTTGCCAGGTCTGATTCCAGTATTCCTTTCAGTATTTTTCTCTTGTTTGAAGTTTTACCACCGGATATGTAATCAGTGTCTTAAATATGCCCAGCAGTAAATATCTGGAACATTTATTATTTCACTAAAGTGAATGCCTGGATAGGAGCCTAGGCTAAGATTAAAGACTTGTTTGCTTAATGTAAGAAAATATTGCGGTTGTGATTAGCATGGAAGCCTTGCTAAGACAGTGTTAATGTGACAGTGGGAAGCTCGTTGGAGTTTCTCTTAAAACTATATTAATATGCATAAGTTTATTTTTAAAAAGTTAATTCAATAATGGCTGCATGTAGGTCCAGAATATGAGCTCTTCTGTAAATATAGAATAGAGATTAATTTATTGGGGGTTTTTAACTGTAAATTCTGTGTTGATTTGTGACAAATAGCTTATTACAGTAAGTCTCCTGATCTCTGCAGGCAAATTGGATGCCCTGGCCTGTAGAAAGTGCCAGGGCTCTGGAGTTTCTATTAGGTTTTTGATGGTGGGTGTGAAAACTATTTCTCTAAAACCCAGCAAATGCAGCCAGGCTCTTCGCTGTCTGCCTTGCAGGGATGGCTTGCAGTTTCTGGCAAGGTCACAGTAACCAGGATAATTAGCTTTCTCTTTAAACCTTCAAGGTTAGGGCAGGGATCCTCGTGCACTGGTACATTCTGCTCCACTCAGCTTTGTTCACGCCTTCTTCAAACATATTACTAAAATTAACTGGGAGTTGCAGTTTGTTCCCTGGACAAGAATTTACTTGGAGTTGCAACTGCATGTTTCTCATCCTTCCCAGAGGCTCTTGAGGGGAAGAGCAGGGGCATGTGGTGAAGAGGTCTTAAAGATGTGCAGATTGTTCTCTGTATTTGCTTTAAGCCAGTATTACAGGAAGAGGGGGGAGAAGAAGCTCCCATCCCACCTCCCCCTTGCAAGCCTTGTGGACAAGAAGGCATGAAATGAAACTCCTTAAGCCATGCAGAGCTCTGGCAGAGAACAATGCAGGTCTTCTTCAGGGTTGTCATTTTAGAAATGCATTGTACCAAACTGATACAGAGAAGATTTAATGACTTACTGTTTGGTTTCTCTCACTATGAAGATTGACGTGCAGACTGACACTGAGTGCCTTTTTTGTGGGAAGAAGGCACATAATAATAAATATTTTGGATTAAACTGTCTTCCATCTCTTCAAAATTGTAAGATACTTTCATGTAAGGATGTGTTCAGTATTGTAAACCAACATACACTGACCTGGTCAGTAAGCTGAATGAGGTGATACTCATTGGCAGAGACTTGGGTGATTTCTGCCTGACCATTGCATTGGGTTTATGCTGCAGGCCAGCTTCCTCTGTTCAAAATGGTTCTTGTTGTCACTTATTTCTGCTGTATTGCTGGTAGTGAAGGATTCAGTTCTGAAAAAGAACTTTTCCTTGTGTAGATACTTCAAAGCTAGGTGAGTCCAAGTTGACTCTCTTGGAAATGGAGAACATTAGGAAAAGGGTTAGAAAGCACTAGAATAGTAATATAAACAAATGTGAAGTGTTTTTTTGTACTTTGGATTCCTTGTCATTTTAGGCAAAAAGAGTTTCTCAGTCTGAGCTTTTTCTTCCTTCACAAAAGGAGAGAAGTTGGGGTTTGTGGACTGACTCTTAAGCTCTCCTACAAATCCTGTTTCCTTTCTATAGCTGGACTTCCCTTTTTGATGGGAAATAAAACATTGTTGATAGAGTTGGAGCTGAAAGCTGCCCTCTGACATGTCTGTGAGAAAGGGCTTGATGACATCTCATTCAAATGTTTACCAAATACATCAGTGTCAGTAACCTTCTTTGACTGTTGCTCTTTGGGATCCTCTGTGGAATAACAGTTTACTAATAATGTTGCAGATCTTTGTGAAAACTGGTATTTCTCAGAAAGGTAGTGTCTTTAACCAAGTCTTTCCCTTATTTCTGTAATTCATGATTGGAAACTAATGAAAGTTTACTGTTCATCTTTCTAAACTCATGTGAAGTACAATTGTACCTTATCTTGAAATTATTTTCTTTATATTGAATATTTTGAAGTATAGATTTGCTCTTTATAAAGTTAAGTGTACATATGGTAAGAACCGTGCTACTGTGTTGTCACGTTTGTCTTTTAAGCATGAGGTTAAGTTCCAGCATGTTCAGGTACAATGGTAAACCATCTTGTCCTGGTAAATACGCTGAAGTATTTAATTCCTCTTAGTATCTCAGCAGAAAATTAGTATGCTCTACTGTTTGCTTGTTCTGACCTGCTCTGAGCTGTATGTTTGTGGCAATTTTTTACAGTCCTGCTACTCGTGAGAGTGCCCAGCAAAGCCAAGTGGAAAAGGACAATTGCTGTGGCATTTTGAAATCAGCTGTGTATGAATTGCATTCCTTTATTTTAAAATTGACTGCAAATGAGAATACAGGTCCAGTGCCAGGGAAAGCCACTTGTAGACCCTGAGAATCAAGACTGCAGGGGAGAGCACAGCCAGAACTTTTAGACTTTTGGCTTCCTTTCAGCCCACAGGATGGACTGCTGAGGAGCTAGCAAGGAGAACTAGTAGGAAATCTACCAGCCTGTCTAATGTGTAGACAAAGTTCCGTAGGAGCTTCATCAAAATAGATCTTTCACTTTTTCTTAGTTGATAAATAATTTTTTGAAAGTATTTCTTTCCAGGAAGCAGCTTGGCTGTATGCGTTAGTATTTCCATTGTATTTAAAGTACTTGCATGGGCATAAGTAGTTGAGACCTAAATAGCTGTAAATAGCTGGGACTTAACAAAATGCAGGTTTTAATCTTGTGAGTGAGCCTCTAGTAAAATCCTTATGCAATGGTGGAGCCTTATAGGCTTTATTGACACTCTTTTTGAATAAGTGTTCACTTCTTGTGTGTCTATCCTATTTGTGGTATTGGTGCCTCAGCCTGGTATAAAGCAAGGTTTATCACTAAATAGGTGAAACTATTCTGGGTTTTGTTCAAAACATAAATCCTAATTCAGAGGAAAATCAGGACCCAAATTACCACTATGTCCATGTTGGAGCAAATATGAGTCTGTTGGAGTTCTGAGGTTTCTCGGCTCATCAGCTCTGTGAAGCACCTGGCAGCAGGATGGAGCTAGCATAAAACCTGTTATACTCACAGTTACTAGGTAAGTTCTGTGGATCTTGTGGCCCATATGTGGCTACATAAAACTTTTTACGTGAGTTGTAAAGTTAGTAAGCTGGACTGTGTCTGATGCTTCAGGCAGCAGGCACCTCTAGAACTTGGGGAAAAAGAAGGGTGCAAGAACTGGTAGTGTAGTGTGTGCTACAAACTACCAGACCTGCTGGCTCTAATAAAATGTTTGCATAGAAATGGGTGTTTCAATTTATGTTGTTTTAGCACACTGAAGTTGCTTCTGCCTAGGCCATGCTGACAGTGTTTTGGTGCATACTAATTTGTTAAATGTCTAAAAATGGTGAGTTTCTGTCATGATTAAAACCCTGATTCAGAGGATATAATAGTGAAAGTAGTCAAAAGTAAGAGTATTGTTGGTTCTTTAATATATCTATGACCTTTAACTATAAATAGCTGTACTTAAGCATCCATAAGATTTTGGAAAAATACTCAGTTTGCTTCATCTACCTTATTGGGAAATAATTCAGCTCTGTTCCATTAATGTTTGTAAGGGGAAAGACTAGTGAATAAATTTACCTTCTCTGGTTACCATTGGTACAAAATGTACATTGTTTGTCTGATTGTAGAGCCAAAAGTGCTACACATCTCTCTGATTTGCACAACTAATAAGTAGGTAAACTGGATGGGAACAAAGCATAAACCAAACGGAGGATTAATTTATGCAGTTGCAGCATTTTCAGACGTGTGAAATGTTATCTCTGTGAAGGAGCTCAACTGGTTATACTGGTTAGTACCAGCTGTGTTTTGTCTCCCCTCTGTGGGAGCTGATACCCTAATGTCAGGCTCTTGTTTTCCATTAAGTATTGTCAGTTAATCTCTGGGTGAGAAGACAGCATTGCCTTCAGATTTCAGGATACTTTCTTAGTGCAGGAAACATGATGACAAGTAAATTTATGATTTGGTGGAGGTACAAAACAGGCATATAGATCTTGCCATAAAGACATTTTTTAAACTACTGGTTCTTGCTAGTAACCACAAATAATTAGTGCATAAGCTTAAATGCAGTCAAAGTTTTTATTGTAGTTATTGTTGGGCAAGATTTCAACATTTTTCGGTAACAGGCTATCCAATCTTTCCTTGAATTTCTTTATAGCCATTTTTGAAAAATAAAAAAAGTGAAAAAATTATAATAATTAAAACCCCCAAACATATGTAGAAGTTGCTCTTTTTCCCATGTAAATTCGTTTTAGAGAACCAACATCTCACTTTCTCTCCTGAAAGCCCACTGTGTGCTTCAATGCATTTCTGAGTCTTATTGTGACAAGGTCTGCATTTTGATACTAAAAGGAAATAGGAAATGAGACAATATGGGTCTAGCACTGTTACTCCCTTTCCATGTTCAAATAAATGGCATTTTTTTATAACTGGGAGGAGATAAAGCTTGGCTCTCACAAGGGAAGTGGTTACTGTAGCTGTTTTTTTACATGGTGACTTTTGATACTTCTATTGCATTATTCTATAGTTATTTGCAGTTGCTAAAATAATCATTACAGGATTTAAAATGCTTAACCCTTTCTGTTTTACTGCATTTACTGGTCCTTCAGTACTTGTGCATGGGCAACCAGGGAGTAAGAATTGAGAACTGTGCTATTCTGTATTCATACAGTATCTTGTTTCTAACTTTGTGTAGATGCATGACTGGCTGGCTAATGCTTAACCCAGACATATTAAGCAAGTAGATAGGAAGGCTGTCTTCTGAAAGTTTTCACCTTCCATGTTGACAGTGTTCAGAGCTCTAGTTGTCTGTTGTCTGAGTGTTCTTGAAGAATTTGTTGTTACAAACATGACTGAATCTGACTGTTCAAATGCGTTTTGGTTTTCTAGATTAGGATTATGTGACAGTATGTTCTTCACTGGTCCTGGGCTGAAAACTACACTTTAAAGGCATGTCTTCCTTTTGATATCTGCATGGTCTTGGGGCTCTGTCACCCTTTGCCTGTCACAGTTTGCCTGACACTTTAATGTAGCAATTAATTCAATGGTGACATCAGTTTTTAGTTTCTAGTTCACAGCCAGGTCACTCCAGTACCTAGTATAAGATTAACTTATTGAGAAAAGTATTTCCATAAACAGTCCATTAGTAAGTCACAAGGTTATGATTTGTTTCCCATGCAGACTTTCCCCCAACTCTAGTTTCACCAGTGTGTCCTGGAAACTAGTTTTTATTTCTTGGCTTTAATGTAAGTACTGTGGTTTCATAGTAATTTGCACACCTTTTTAAAGAAGTGAGCCTCCTTTCCCAGTTACTGTTTCATTTTTGTGAGGCTACTACTATCATACAAGTTCTCATGGTAAGAAGTAAAATGAATCTGACATCTTCAGTGATCAAAATGTTTCCTTAATCTTTGAGTATTTTATTAAAATTGAATATGTTATCCATGTTTTAAAGAAAATGTTTTTTCATTCTCTTTTCTTAGACCTTGTATTCTTTTGGTTGTAAAATGAGCATATTGCAAATGTGTTTCAGTGATGTTGGTTAAACTTGTAAGACTTCTGCTCGTGCTTTGATTTGACATAAGATTCCTTTTGTAATCTCTTAATATGTGGCAATGCCATTAAACTGAAGCACCTTCTAGAATTGCAACAGATGGCGATTTGTTCCCCACTTTTTTTGTTCTTCTAAAGTAAAACTTATATTGAATAGCAAATTAAAGAAAATTAAATTGGATTATGAATTTGTAATAATCAAACAAATTCTGGGATAGAGTTCTTACTCTGTCCTGTAAACAAGTTGTTTTAACTAATGTTGAAAGTTCATTTAGAGGAGTCATAACACAGTGGGGTAATCACAAATGGAACTATAAACTACTACAGCTGCCCTGCTGCTCGAATTGCGTAGTAATCACCTGTCTAGTTTTTTGCTGCTTTATCATTTTGTATGCTGAATCACTGCTGATGAGTTCCTTCGTAGCACCTCAGAGAATCCAGGTTCAGTTGCTGAGACTGCCTTTGGGTGAAAGATATTTCCTCTGTAGCAAAGGGATAATCTACCCTTTCTGAAGTTGGTTCAGTGAAATCTTGGGCTCTTATTTCCCATATTTTTATGATTTTCATCACTGCTTCAAGTTACAGTCCTAGTTTGTGGTTTGTGTTTCTTATCTTTAGATGTGTTGCTCAAAGAAACAACACTGTGGTTTAGGTTTCTACTGATTTTTATATGGATTCTGATTTTAAATCCTGAAATATACTGTGAAAGTGTGGACAACTCAAAACCTAATGAGATTTCACTTATGATTTTTTCTGCAAAAAACACCCATGAAACTTGGAGGAAAGTTTATAAAGGCAGATGTGACAATTTGATCTTTCCAAATAAGAATTAATGTTCTTGAATATAATTATCTCTCCGTTTTCCTTTCACTTAATTTTGAGTAAGACAGTTATGGCTGCTGGCAAATAAATGAAGTCAGTTTAAAATTTGTAGATTGATCCAATGAACTACAGAGAGTGAGCAACTAAGAATTTTCTTCAGAAGGAATTCAGGAAAAAAAACCCACAACGATAAATGCTCTTCTGAGCTGTGCAATTTAGATTTTTACATTACAAAAATACTTTAACATAATTGTATGTATAGAGAATTACAGAAATCAGTTCTGTATGAGTTGTGCTTCATCAAATCAAAAAAGGATTAAGTGAGCTGGGCCTCACCTAATGTGCCTTAAATACATACTGGTACTTGAATAGGCTCAGAAACCATACTGAAACTTCTAGCTAGCAAATTCTTCCAATTTTTTTTTTATTTTATTTTTTTTACATCCAGTTGGATTCTCATTCATTTAAGTCGCATTTTTATTGTTAACTTTTTATTTCAAAGTAATTGTCACATCCCTTACTCAATGGTTTGGTTTTGGTGGTGGTTTTTTGGTGGGTTTTTTGTGTTTTGTTTTGGCTTTTTTTAAATATTGGAGTTTTAAAACATTATTGTCATGTTGCTGCTTTCTGGATTGTTGTGCTTCTGTCTAAATGTTCTTACAGAAAAGAAATCTCACTCTTGTTAGTCAATTTTCTTTTAAAATTCAGCTAATAGTTCTGAATTTCTCTTGTTGGTATTTGATTTATGTGTTTTCTGGAGAATGCATCTTCTGTTCTTTTTCCTTTACTGTGCTCTCTTTGACTAGAATTGCTTATGCAGAAAGTGAATGTTGGATTTTAAATACGGGTGAAATAGAGAATTAGTTACTTAATTGTGAAGCCTAAATTTGGTAACAGCTTAGGGAGACTTAGCATTTTTTTAAAAATGAGATTGCTCCTATGGATACTTTCATATTAATTGGAAAGCTTTTTTAAGGTGAAAGCAGGGAGTGGAACAATCCAGAAGAGCAGTCATGGTTAGTCTTCTGCCTTCTTCAGAAATGTAATACCCTCTTTTTTCAAAGCTGACAATGGGGAAAAAAGTAGTAGAAGAGTACGTTTATCAGCCAGTTTGCTCAAAGTGATGTGGTTTAATCTGACTTATTAACGATTGAGTGCACAATGTTAAATGTTATTTGCATTATTATTTTCAAGTTGGAAGTAGTTAAGAATCTCCTGAGTATAATGCTGAAAATTTGCTTTTGTCAAAATATATGTCTTGCTTGAGGTGCTTTTTGTTAAGTGTCTGTGATGAAAGACTAGATGCCTTTCATCTGCCAGTTTGAACCAATAAGTTTTGGTGGTTTCTTTTTTTAAAGATTGTAATTTTAATAGACCAGAGTTTGTTGTTCCATGTAGAAATTGTAAGACAGTTTTTGAACAGAAATAGAAGATTCAGTCAATGTTAGTTTAACCTTCCCTTAGAAGACTGAAGTGAAATGCACTGGAAAAGCTCTGGAAACCAGATTAAGACACACTTGAAAGCACAGATTCACTTACTGCCTTTCTAATTTTAGGGCATTGCGGTGGTCAAAATTACTGGAGATTTCATGAGAAAGAGGTAATAGATTGAAGTAAAAACTTGCTGAAGGCATATATGCATGTCATGGTTTGAGACCCTCAAGTTTCAGAAGTTCATGTTAAAACTACAGTACAGAAAGAGTATCCTGGTGAGCTAGTACTGTGAAGTGACTGAAGAACTCTTCTAGGTTAGTTCCAAAGTGAAATGACAACACTTGCAAACTATCAGGCTATTGGACCTTTTGTAAGGCAAGCTGGTTTCTCAGTCAGCCTCAAAACTTGTAGTCTCTGTTGGTAGGGGTTTGTGTCTGCCAATGGGATGTGGAGAGGAAAAGTTGAGTCTTGACTTTACTGGAACTCTGTAGCAGGATCAGCATTGTCATTTATGGCCCGTTCTTCTGGGTTTGCCTTTGTTGGTGTTTCAAGTACTTTCCATTTGTTGCTCTTCACTGCACTAAGCAGTAGGGAGAAAGTTAAGGAAAAAATGTTTCTGTGATTAGATTCTGTACTAGATTTGGGGGGGATGGGGTTCTGATTTTGGCTTCTTACCTGAAAGCTCAGACAGCCATGGAATGCTAATTTATATCAAGTTGTTCTTATGGGTGCAAAATTATATAGATGACTTCCAAACATAAGATTTTTTTAAATAAGTGCATATTCTTTCTTAATTACACCTATGTTTCACTCTGATATGGTTAAAACCCCTTAAATTTTTGAAATATTTTTTAATAGTGTTTACTCCCATGGAGGTCCTGGAAAGTACATATGTACTTAGAGACCAGCATTAATACAGCATAGGTCTAATATCTTTTGAGCTGATGACAACTGTATGTTTCACACTAGAAGCTGTACTTTTAATGATCAAATGAATTTGTGAAGGGGTATACAGTGGAATATCACTGTCTACTCATAATTGTACTAACTGGTGAATATGTGAAATGAGAAGAAGATTCAGACAATGGTAACTGTTCCTCCCCCACACCATGGCCTCACCCCCCAGAGACTTGTGGCACTTGTGTATTGTGTTTTAAGTTAGACATTTTTGCTTATTGCTCTCATACATTTGTGTGCTGCTGCCCTTCATAACGGCAGAAAACTAGGGATATGTCGATTGAGTAAAATAAAATAAAAACTCCAGATAACTAACTTGCTTCACACATTGATCATAATTTCAGTTGGTAACATTTCAGTTCATGGGCTACATTTCACGATCTACTTTCTTCTTAGGAAGAACATTGCTTTTTAGTGAATGCTGTTAAGTAAATATGAACAGCTCTCTTTGCTTATTTGGTTCTGGAGTGAGGAGAGACTATGATATGTTGTCTTACGGATGAGAGAGATCCATATCCTATGGATATGTAAGTAGTTTACTTTCTAATGCACTCTGAAACGGGAACTGGTAAGTTGTAAGGTCCTAGTTAGATAGTAACATCTCCCAAATTAGATGATGTTTTCTTTATCACTTTCAACTAAAGGTATTATATGTGAATGACGCAAGATTTCTTTGGCTGTGAAGAGAATAACTTTATAAGATAAATATTTTAATTTTGTGAACTGTAAAGACTCTCCCTAAAAACAAAAGGCAGATCTGAGGTTTTTTCCTCCCAGAAAAACCTTTGAAATTGCTGCTATAAAAGTCTTCTGAGATAAATTGCAGGTAACAAGTCCCGTGTACTTTTTTTAGCTTACCTCATGCAACTGAATCCTTACTCATGGTGAGTTTGCTGTGGACTTGATGTAAAGTCATGCAATACTGCAGAGAACAGTCCCACTGAGTGTGCTCTGCAGTGCAAGAAAACAAAGTCCTGATCTCCAGCAAAATGCTTCCTGTTGAGTTCTTAACAGCTCTGTTATGGTAAGTTGTTTATTACTTAAACAGGCCATCTGAGGAGAAGCTGAATTGCAACAGATCATATAGTAAGTAAAATTCAGTTCTGGGCTGATTGTATCTATTAAGTTTCTTTAACTATGATGTACTTTAAGTCAACTGGTATAATGCGGTATTCGTAAGACTTCAGTGTAAAAGTCATATGAGACTTAATCACACCCTTTTATAGTTGTTGAAACACTGCTGTATTTCTACTTTGTTCGACCATTTTGGTTTTTTGAATGTAAGAATCTCTCATAAAGGAACTGCTTCATAAAACATGCTCAGATATTATAACAGTACATGAAAGTATGTTCTGTTTTTAGATATCTGCCTCCCGTGAACTGAGTTTGACAGAGATATTTTTTTTTTATGTACTACAAGGGGAAGAAAGAGAAGGGCTTTTTCTTAGGCAGATAAGAGAAAGTGAAAGCATGTGACTGACTTGTGCAAAATGTTTTTTTGTTCCCAGGCTCTGCAATAGGAGTCCTTATGAAGTGTTCTTTAACTTTCATTAGTAATTTTCTTTGTCGTAATGCCATCTATGTTATGGCAATTACCACTTTACTGTGTGTATTGAATTTTCGGTTGCAGGGAGAGCATGAGAATGCATCTTTCTTGATTAATGTCTGGTCATGGTCTGTCTAGGCCTTGGTGAGAGACTGCCTTTTTGTTATTGGTGCCCTCAGAAATCCAAGGTGGCTTTTTTGGTTTTGTTTATCTTTAATTTCGCTGCTAGCTTCCCTTCATAGCTGAGGTACCATTTTCAGCGTGCTAATGAAACACTAACATCGTCTGGGTACAGTAATCTGTTCCTGTCTGCCTGTTAGATGATAAAAAAGTGACAGTCATTTTGATAGTTTTGCAGAGCAGGAAATTACAGACTTCTTATGCGTTGTCGGAAACCTCAGAGCCCAGGGCAGAAAGAGCTGCTGAGATCCCTAGCAGAAACACACAGTTTTTCTGTTGTAGCTTTAGTATTTGTCAGGAAACTAATTTAACTGAACACTTCTTCAGGTTTGGGTTTTTTTTTGGTAGTTTGTAGTAATTGATAATCATCTTCTGATTTCTTTAGGTATAACTTAGAAGTAATTTTTTAATAAGACATGGTGCAAACAGACCTTATTTTTAAGAAGTCATTGCTAGTATAGTTACCCTAGAGAAAGCCTTCATGAAGTGGAACCTCCTTTCCTCTCCTGGGTAGTATAGACTTGGTAACACTGACAGACATATTTGTTGAATGTCCACTTGCACAGACAGCTTCCTTTAGAGTTTTGACATAAACCATAGTTGTATAGTTTCTCCTTTTCCACCCCCAAAAGGTCAAGTAGGTCATTTTGAGTTTTTCTGTGTGCCAGCTTAATTTGAGTAAAACTTACTCACTGAATAATTCATTGAATAATTTTTTATTGTAGTTTAAATTTATTTGTACATAATGGCATTTCTGGTTTAACATTTCCTGAACATTGAAACAGTGGGATTTCTTGTATCATTCTTGTGTAATAATGCTGATAGTATGGTGCATCATCAAGGAGATGCAGTGTCTTCTGCCTTGAGAAGTCAAAGACTTTTTTGAGATAAATTTAATCAAAGCAAAAATAAGGAAAGCAAAACCTGTACCTGTGGACCAAGTTTTTTTTATCAAGTCTTTTATTAATACCTCAGGAGGGTACCTGAGTACATCCTTGTTTTTGACTTATTTGCAGGAGCAGATTTGATAATTACAACCCTTCTATACTTGCTTTAGTATTTTAAAAGAAAGGGCAAGCTCAAGGTGTGTGTGTGTGTCTTTATGGGAACTTTTAAAAGTTACTGTATTCCCCAGCCTGCACTTTTTCTGATTTATAGAAATGGGAATTTGTTCCCTGACCTACCTTTGTACACAAAGGTGGCAAATGTATTTGACTAAACAATGTGCATTACTTCTGTATCTTAAAATTTTCTGTACTGGAGTTAATTTCAGCTGTCATGTTGCCTTTTTTTTAGTATTGTAGTGTGCTGAGTAAACATAATTTTAAATTTTTCCTTGAGGTCAACTCAGCTTCTTTTAAACATCTCAGGTCATTTCACATGACATGACTTCAGTTTCTAGGGCAGGGTCTACATAAAAACCAGCAGATGAAAGCTTACAGCAGTTTAAAAATCAATTGAGCAAATTCATGAGGGGGCATCCTCTTCTCACTCCTCCCTGAAGCCACACATTTGCTGGTGAAGAATCTAGTGGGAGATGTTGGTCAGAGATTGTTCTGTGGTTTTACTGCAGCATGCACAGATAGTTGCAGTTTGGCATAGGATATTGGGCTAGATGGACGTGTGGCTTGTTCTTACAAAGATTCTCCTATGGGGAGATCCTGTGGAGTGACAGACTGTGCAGCTGGGAGCCTTGTGAATGCACAGGGTCTGCAGTTATTTGTAAGTTCTATTCTTGTGTTTATATTTGAGTCATACTGCCATGTTTCTTTTCTGTCCTGGAAATGTAGCATTTTCTTCCTACCATAAATAGGAAACAAAGGAAGTTGTTATTTTGGGGGAGTAACCTGTTGAACAGAAAGCAGGAAAAGGGTAGTATTAATGGCTTTCAGTGTGATAAACTTTCCAATACATCTAATCTCATGGCTGCAGGTCATAACCTCTGCTGTCTTACTGAGTTGAAGGGGAACAAACCTCAGCTTTTGGGGGCTGTTGTTTCTACTTTGGCAGCTTCACTTTAGTGATAAGACTTTCTTTATCCTTTGAAACAGTAGTCTTCAGTCTGGTAATCCCATTGCTGCATGTGAGGAGATCTTCTCTAGTGGAATAAATATTTTTTACAGTGCATGTGTACTGTGAAAGAAATTTGTTTGTTAGAAATGCCATCCTGTCTGTTTACACGGGAAATTGTTGGAGATTCACATGAATTAGACTGGAAATCAAATCCAGACAGTTTTCCATTTTCTCCTCTCCAAGTTTCAATGTGTGTGATGGTGTTCTGTGTTTTTGATCTGAAGTCAGATCCACATCAGTAGGGATAAATAGAAATGAATAATTGAGGCAGGGAGTGGAAACTCCTCAAACTGACATTGCATCTGGGAGGATGGTACATAGAACTGTTTCAACAGGTTACCTACCCAAGTTAGGATAGCTTCTGGCCGCTTCTTCCTCTGTAGTGGCATAAATAGCTGTTTATTCAGAGCCTAAGTATTTAAATTACCTAATGTGTTTCTAGGCTTATTACCACTTAGTTCTAATGTTCATACTTGATCTAAAAGTATTCTAGCAGCAAATTCAAGATCCTACTTGCATACAAATATTTTAGGTACTCTTTGCTGTTTATTATTTTTTAAATTCTCAGTGGTTTTTTTGATGATTAAAAGCATTTTCATCTCTAAGTTTTTCAGTTTGGTAATAGACTTTAATGTCAGACATAAACACTTAAGATTTAGAGTACACACAACACCTTGACTTTTCCTTAATGGATATGGAATGGCAGATAGGGGAGTGAGTAGAAATGAAATTTGGATGTCTTGCTTAAGTGGGTTTGCTTTCAGATGAATACTCTGAAAAACTATTAACTTTTTTTTGCATTTTGTTCCTCAAATTTTTGAAAGCTGCTTGATAAAGAAATAAAAAAACTTGAATATTTTTTTCTGTGTTGTCCCTTGGAATAAACTCTCGGTACTCTCTCTGAACCTCTAGTTTTACAAATGTTCTATATGACTTCCGTTTGATAGCATTCCCTGGGACTCACTTCAGCTGTTATTTAAAGATTACATTATAATGCTAAAATACCTTAATATCTCTGTCACATACTCCTTGTATGTATACAACTTTGTTACAGCCTGCTGCAAGCTGCTTTATGTTGCGAAAAAATGCAGTACTTCTGATTTCTGTTTTATTTGCTAGTTCTCTGGCCTATAGAGTACACTTTGTGTTCATTTTTCCTCTCTTATATAAGTACCTGATTAAGTTGGAATATTCAGAATAATACTGTCAGCTTTACTTGGATTTTTTTGAGATAAATTTCAGTGTTCCTATTTAGTTGATTTTGTGTTTTCTAATGAACTAACTAGGGAAAATGCTGCATCTTGTTTTTATGAATGACAGATTTTAAAAGAATAATACACTATTTTTTTTTCTTAATAACCTAACATTAATATTTTGTAAGTACTTATTTTGAACTGACCTGCATAGAAAACACAGATTTCAATTGTGGCTTCAGTTTGAAATCTTATGGTAGCTTTATTACCGACAATATATCACATCCAACTGTGCCTTTTCCCTGAAAAGGGGAGCACAGCAGTCTTCATGAGTCTAAATGCCTGTCACACACTGCTGTAACTACATTTTCTCACAAATACTTGAACTAAATTTAAGGATGGCAATTAACAGTGCAGGGACTCCTAGTCTAACAGTGGTTTGCACATTCCACCCAATGCTGAATTTTGTGTTACTCTAGTTATACTGACAGTGTGAGGTGGTAAATTGAAAACCAGTTTGCTCTAGGAGACTGGGGCTGCAATTTGTCCCTCTAGAGCAGGTAGTTGTGTCTATAAGGAAGACCACATTTTCTAACATTTTGTTGTTACTGTGTTGAATGTGAATTAATTATATTGAAACTATCTGAAATTCAGTATCATTGGGGGCAGCATTAAAGCTTAATACGTAGGCAGATACATCTGTGCATTAAAATAGGATTTATGTTAAAGTTTCCTTGTAGGGAGGGATATATGCAGTACGTTTGCAGCAGCATCCAAAATATTTGTCTTGCTTTTAAAACTTAACAGAACTATGGAAATACTGTCCTGTACATAGGGCTTTGTGTAGCAGGCTTTCTGCTTCATGTGGATTTTTAAAATGTTAAATGTGTTGGTGGCATGTAATATGAAATACATTGATTTTATTATCCTTTCATGAATGAGACAATCATACCAGGGATTGATACAGTTTACATGCTTTTCCCATATAACTTTAATTTGCTCTGCAAGTTATTTTCTTGATTAAAACAAAATTTCCATGGACAGAGCTAATACATGTGAAACTGAAAATCAAAGCTCTGATATTTGTTTACTTTACAAAAACAAAAGCATTCTGGAACAATCTGAATAAAGCATCTGCAATTCAGGACTGAAGTTTCTCTTGAACTGTTTTAAATAAAATGCAAAAATGTTTTAAATTCCACTGCTGTCTTAATCATACTAAGTCCTAATAATGAGTGTTCTTCTTAATCAGGTGATGGTGGCAGTGACAACTAGGAAGCAGAGGAATAAAACCAAAATATTTGTAATTAGACTTTCCCTTATCTCATATTGCTCATTTCAAATGGATGGTATCACTTGGGCATGCAGTTTTTAAGGGAAATATGCTGAGACATACAAAAATCATACTTGGGATAAGGAAGTGCTTTCAGTTGAGCATGTTTTTGGCAGTTGGCTTTTTCTGTTATTATTTTGGGTTTCTAAGTGGAAGTTTAATGATAATGTCAGATTTCTAGAAAATTGCTCCATTAAATTTCAGACTTAATTTGTAGGGAGCGAACATAACTGTGGACAGAAGGTAGATGTTTGAGGATTGCTTTGATGAGCTTACACAAGTAGTCCACAACAGCCTAGTGTATAGTATTGCAGAACAAATGAACTGTTTGTCTTTTGGGCTATGTGGGAGTGCAGTTTAAAAATCTGAAAGCACGCTTATGTGTTACTGTCTTTTTTTTTTCTTCTTTGAATCCATGGGCTTCACTGAGTGCTGCTATCTTAGCTGAAGCAGTGCTTGAGGGCAAGTACTGCACAAACAGTTAATAACTGCTTCCTCTCTATACCTTTTAGGGTCCTTTAGTGTGGATTAATTTCATGGCAATTGTTGACCGAATTTTTCTTGGTTGCTGGTTCACGGCTTGAAGTTTTTCTTGCAGTTCAGCTTTGACTTTGTTCATTGAAAAGCTTGTATGGGCCCCGATGTTCTTACTGGCTACCTGAAAGATGGTCTGAGTAGTTGTGGGTTTTATGTGACTGAAGAAAAGTTGGTATCAGTGGTCATAATGGTCATCTTGAATGCTGACAGTCAATTTCTGATGAAGTAAGAAGTTTAAATGGACAGTTATAAAGAAGAATATGACATCATGCCCTTGTGAAATACTAAATATTTATTACATTTCTGATGACTGTCATTAAATATTTGAACTAAGTATGAAATAAAGCCAAACTTTAAGTGCATCATTGTTGCTCTGCTTCTTAAGTTCCCTTTCTAAGGTAATATAATAATGTAAGAGAAGGATCTTTGTCTTAAAAACATGTGTCTTCTGCCTAAAGTATGCATATACCTCTGTGTTCCTGTGCTCCAAATAATTATCTTACATGTAGACTTGTCATGTATCCTGCTGAAAATAGCTTTGGTACTTGTCTTCTAACCAATGCTGTAGTTTTCTCAAAGAGAAAGTAAATGTGCTCATTTGTAATCATAATTTTACAGCTTCAGCAATATAAGGCTACTTCTTTTAAGGTGATAGTAATTTGGTTTTTTGTGCTTGTGGGTTAGGATTAAATGAACAATCTTTCTTACAAGTCACTTTATTTGATACCTATTCATGGTAATAAAGCAAGCTACTTGCGTGCTGCTGTTAAAACTTTTGAAATGAGTGCTTTAGAGATTTTTCAGTTTCAGTTTAATTTTTTATAGTTGTTTGAACTCACTCATGTGTCCACAATTCTTGTGTTCCGTGATTGCCCGTGCTTATTCCTGTTTATAAGTTCCACATTTTTCACAACTTTTTTCCTTCTTCCCTGATTCTTTTGGATCAATTAAAAAATGGTAAATTTAGATAATTTGATTTTGTTTAACAATAATGTATGAAAATTTAGGTTACTGTTGTAACTCCTTCCCTGCCAAAACCCATACAACCATACTTGGGGAAGAGATCTCAGAATGTAGTTATGAATAGTAATTTCTCTTACTCAGTTGTGCTGCTTATTAGAGAGGACAGGGAAATATTAACTCCTCATTTCTGGAAAACTTTCCTTTATTCCTCTTCAAAAGGGTTTTTATCAGCAGTAAGAAAGTGTGCATTGTTCTGCCAACCATACATACAGTTGGAATGATCTAGAGTTTGTTACTTGTTTTAAAATATTACTACTTATTTTCAGTGTATTTGTGGTCTCAAAGTCCTATATGAGGTTAGACACCAATTTGTTCCAACTACCATAGAAGTACTAGAATGTTTGAATAATGGAATAGTGAGAGATGAGTAAATGTCAGTGTAGATTTGGGCTTGTTCCACAGTGTGGTTTATTTTGACCTGTTGGTCATATCTTTTCATGTTTTTGTACTGCCTTAGATACAGAAAGGCTTTCAGTGTCGAAAGTGGTGTGGTGATGTAGTCAGCACAGGGATGGCATTTTAAGAATCTTTGCTAAACAATCACTCTGTGCAATCATGGTGGAAGGAAAATATTTCTTAAAGCTGGCAAGCATGGGAATACTAGAAAGTGCTATGCTTGAATCAAAAATTGCTGTTTAGTTTTAAAAATAAGTACAAGAAATTATATGTAGCCAGAGCGTTTTCTGGTGCACTGCTGAAAGGCAAAAGTGAAGGCACCACCCACAGCTTCCCCCATAACACTTTGAATTCAAATTAAGGGAATGCTATCTGAGGACTTTTTGCAGGAAGTGTAGGTTTGCTTTCCCCTCTTTCCCCTTCCCGCGCCCCCTTTTTTTCTGTAATAATTACTGAAGCCACTGGTTTAGGGAACTCGGACAGTGGTCCAAGTGGGATGCAGAGAGCTGGTGTGGAGAGAGCTGTACATACTGAACACGGGTTTTAGTGAGCAGAGAGATACCAGTTCTTGATGCCCCCCAAAATCTGCAGCAGTTTGGGAGTAGTCTGCTGGAAGTCAGTGTCCTGACTGGAATCTGAACATAATGAAAGCATCTTTATTCACCACCAGTGTCTCTGTAAGCCTTAGGACTTCATGTTAAATACTGGTGCTCTTCCATGTTTCACAGATAGGAAGAAGAATACCAGCTGACCCAATAGCTCTTATTCTTACATCATCCCTCAAGTACTCTGTAAATGCTTCATACTGCTTCTGATTTCTCTTGCACAGTATGTCTTGATGAAATCCGACTATTCCTTTTCATTTATAGTGTGTTTAATTGTAATATCTTACCTATATAATTTCATGCTGATGCATCTTTCTAGATATAGGTAATGTTATTTTTATCTTCTTATGGCAGAGTGCCCATGATTTGTGAAACTGTTATTCACAGATGCTTGTGCACAGGAGAATATATTGTACTTGGGAGGAAATGATTAATCTGAAACTTGAATGCAAAGGCTTTCTGGTCAAATTTGGTTTACATGGAACACTGTGTCCTTCAAATCACTGGTGACAAGCTGAAGCTCCTGTAAAGTGATGCTTCTCTTGTGTTACGCTTTCACGCTGCTATGTGAGTGTGTCTGCAATTTATAAGTGAATTTTTAAGCAGATACTGAAGATATTTTCCTTTATCCAGGCCCATATCAAAGGGATGTGACCTAAATGCATTTTTACTCTGCCAGTGTGTAATTTGTAATTAGTATCAAGAACTACATTTCTAAAGAAGTACTATAAATGAAAAACTTAAGTATATAGTGAGATACGAATGCAGCAGAGTTTTAGAATAAAATCTCAGGAATACACTGAAGATGATAAGAAAAAAGGATATATTTTTGTTAAGGAGTATACTTGCTGTCCTGTATTGGCATACTTATTTTATCATCACAGATCTATTCGGTTATTATGGAAAAACTTACTGTATGGTAACTACACAGAAGGGTTTTTTAATAATTTTTTTTCTAATTATCTAACTAAACATTCCCCTCCTCATCAATTAAGATTCCAGCACTTATTTTTTTGTTATTACTAGAGATTTTAAGGAAGGCAAAATAGGAGTTACTGAAACTATAACCATTTTGGGCTATGTGGGAGAGCAGTTTTTTGGCTTGCAGAAGTTTTGAATGCCTTTTCCTGTAATTTTTTTGTCAGTGCTAGCTTGTTATCTTACAAAAATAAGCATTTGTAATAGCAGCTGCCATTGTTAAAGTGGGTGTAGTTACTGTATGCTTGGCCTGTAGCTAGATTAGCTGACAGATAGCACCAAAAAGTCTTCTTGGTGCTCGGGGAGACAGAGCACACTCTGTACCTGGGAGAGCATTGTGTGAGCATTAAGGAGCTGAAGAGACTGAGTCTGGATCTTCATGGTGAGAGCCAGTTCACCTTTGGCTTTCTGCTGCTAGCAAACATGCTGTTCAGTATGGATCTGCCACAAACTGGGTGAAGGGTTGCTATAGTGTTGTATTTCTTCACGCAGCAGTTACTCAGAATAGGCTTGCAATTAATTTTTTACTTTATTTCTGCACCTTAGGAAAGCTTTTTATTCCAGAGTCAGAAATATATGTGGAAACACTTAGTCCACTTTGTCTTTTGAGCAAATGTCTGCATGAATCTTCACAGGACAGGTACACTTTAAATGAGTCTCTGACTGTCAGTGAGTAAGACATCTCTTTAGGAAAAAGTGCCTGTGTAGTATAGCATATTGCTCCTATATCATATCATATTAATGATATTAATCCATTATTATTATTTTATTATTATCCGTACTGATAAATATATGGACAAGAGATATGAAAAGAAAAGAAAAAAGCTTAGAGCATAGACTTAAAAAAAATTAATATCAAATAACAAAACAATAGGAATAAAACCAAACAACCAAACCCAAAAACAACAAACAAAAACCAAACCAGAAAACCAAAAGCAAACAAACAACAGAAAAATTGGGATGATTAGGATACTGGAGTCCTGCTTCATGACTCGTAAGTGCTACTTCAGTACAGCTAGTAGATGACAGTAACAGTTGATTGTAATTGTAAGCAGTGCACACTAAGAAACAAGTATAACCCTGGAGAGGAATAATGGTTATCATGAAACCATATCAGTCAAATCATTCTTCAGAAGAGAGCAGACCTTTTAAACTTCTTTCTGCATCTCTGGTCTCCTGTAAGGCTAGTGATTTTTGGGGTTTATAGCTTTTTGAATTTAGCTTTAAATCGTTTAAAGACTTAGTGGTTTTGAATAGTGTCAGATTAGTTCTCCATTTGCCGTACACTTACTGACTAACCAGTCATTAAGATTTAAAATTTGTAGATTATATTATGTGTCTTTGCTAGGAATAACATACTTATATGCCTTTAAATTTTTTATTTCCTTTCTTTTGTTGCTTATTTTTATGATATTTGCTTAGAGAAGTTTAAAATTTTCTTTCCAGCAGTGATCTTGGAACATTTGATATCTGCTGATAATTCTGCCATTTTGAACAGTGTCAGAATGTTCTACATTCCCTTTCTTGTTTATAACTGCTTCAAAAATTATTTATAAGTTGTGGCTTTTGAAATTCTGTGTAGCTCATCCTGTCCAAGTCACTTGTTTGCATGCTATCTTATTTCCACCGTTCCACTTGGAGGTGGAGAATGTAGTATGCAAGTTTATCTGCTTCTCCCTATGATCCCTATGATCTGAAGCTGACTCAAAGCATATTTTTTTTTGTATAAAATACCTGATGTTCTTCTGTGTTGAGGACAGGGGAGTTAAATTGGCTAAGAAACTGTTTATCCCGTGCATTATGTTTGGAGATGTTATACTCTGCTCTGAGAGTCATCCAATATATAATACGCAATTTAATCTTTAAAAGTAGGACGGACACTTGAAAGAGTATGAATGTTCTCATATACCTGATAAATGGACATTAAAATTATAAAAATATTATTATAAAAATAATCTCCAATGACAGCTTTGGTTTAGGAATTCTATTTTGGGGTTTATCCTGTTTTTAATCCTGTCTTTCTTGTAACGGCTTCAGAGTGTTACATGACCAAAGACCATATATGCTCTGACTCGATCCTTTATATCTTGGCCAGTCACATTTCACCTCATACTCCTGTTTTGGGGTGGGACAGGCTTGAGGAATCTGAAGCGACAGATCAGTTTGGTGCCTTAGAGATTCAGCTTCATACAAGAAGTAAAGAATTTGGTTCTGTTTAAAGGGGAGTTGACTTATGTGATATGTAAAAAGTAAACACTTGGTCTTAACACTTCAGCAAGAGCCAGAGGGGGTCTCTAGTGGGCTAAACTGAGGGAAAAGAATCTCCTTCTAAAACCTGTCCTTGAGATCCTATAACCCTGTTGCAGATGAACTAATCATGTAGTTGACTGTCAGTGAGCACTTGTATTCCAGTGTTTTTAATGACATTACTGCTGTTCTTGGAGAAAGGCCCAGTAGTATGTTACACTGTGATGGTGCAGAATTTACATGTTCTCTTCAGCTGATGTAACAGGAATTGGGCATACTGGGATCTGCCCTCTATTGGGATACTGAACTTTGTCATACAGTAATAAATTATGAACGTTGGTATAAGCTGTATTATCACACTTCAGTTATTTTAGTCAAAACACATAAGATTATGAAAATAATTAAGCTGCACAATTGTTACTAGCTTTGGGTCTCATGTATCAACATAAGTTATCTATGTCCTGTAATTTCTAGAAATTCTACTCAGTAATGGTAGAAGCTTTTAGGTTTTGAGAGATAAAATACCATATTCTCTGGAACGCATTCAGTATGAAAGTGAAAAGTCTGAGATCATGTAATGTAACTACTATTTTTTACATGTTGAAAACACCACAGTATGCATATACCTTCATGCATCTGGATTTCTATTGGGAGACTAAATAATGATGGAAAATTAGAGAGCCACAGGAGCTTTTTGTAATACTTGTGTCATATATCTGATAGCTCAGAAAACATACAGGAAAGAGAAGCCCATTTCATTAGCTTTGTAACAAGCATCTGTTGCAAACAGAGGCTGTTGTTTCTTGGCTTGTTTTGTAGGAGTCGTCTCACAGGAAGGATGATCCTTCTTGACCAGGCCCTGTGAGGTTCTACTGAAGGGGATGGCTCATTCGTGGAGTTAGAGCTTTGGTTGTGAATATTGTCCTGTTAGCAGTGAAATATTCTCTTTGACAACTGCACCTTTTGACATACCAGTCTTCAAGGTATGTCTTCTCTAGCAGAATATTGGAACTCAATTTCATAGTTACATAACTTTCTGCTTAAGTCTCTATTTTAAGGAGCCAGATACATATGTCTCTAGGAAGTAGCATGTTCAGTGCTGTTAAGTGGCAGTACCAGGTTAGGAAAGTTTTCTGGTAAGTTTTTCATTTTAATAAGATGTGCCATACCTGATCTTTTGCTTTCTTAGGATGGGCACAAATGGATAGATGATAAATGCCAGCAGTAGTGAATCAGCAGGAGAAGAATGAGAGACTTACAGGGGAACAGATTGTGCCTTGTCCATGCTGATCTGATTCTTTTTACTGATCTTGATATCATTAGAAGAACTTAATGGCAAAAGAGCACTACTGGAACTGTAAGTGGCAAGAAGTTATCTAAACACTAATAGCTGACCTCTTCAATTCAGTGAATGGCTAATTCTTCTGTCCCTGCTCCCCACACTGAGCACTGCTCCTTGCATGCCTCCTGGCTGGCCAATTAGACCAGTGTTCTTGGGATCTGTTGAGGCCTGGGTTGTATTTTGCAGGGTTTCAATATTCTTAATTTTTGCTTAAGATCCTCAAAATGAGATCTTTTTCTCTCCAAGTAAGATAGCAGAGAAGCCAAGACATCTAACTGTTGAGAAGCACAGGAAAAGGAATTGGAGCTACAATTCAGCTTTCATATACCACTATATACCCTTTGTAAGAAAAATACTTGCAGAGAATTAGTGTTTAAGTCACTGAGCTTTTAGAAGTAAAGATTTTCTTGTGTATTTCACTATCATTTGCTAAAGTAGCATGTCTGCTACATACCTTGTTTTTAAAATACTGAGTCATTGATCCATAGAAAACAAGTTGTTAATATATCTGGCTATTTAATTACTGTTTGCAAGTCTTCAAAAGTAAGACACAGAAACAAAGGATGTTAGGCCTTCTCTGTTGCACAGGATGTTGCAGTAGATTGTTTCCATGCAACACACTAATCTTATTGTATTTAGTTTTATAGTTCATGAAGCAAATAATCCAAAGTGAGTAAAGCAATTATTAATGTGCAGACCATTTAGCTTATGCATTAAAAACCAGTATTCTTCACACTGTTGATCTTGCTCTGTACTTTAGAACTACAGTTTAGATGCATTTCTTTGGAATTTCTTGGCAGCAGCTGATGTCTGTTTCTTTAAAACTACTAATACAAAGAATTCAGAAGATCCTTAGTGTTGCCTTACAGGGGCAAATTTTAAATGTTAAAAATTATCAGAAACAAAAAACCAAAGCCTTTTATTTTTTTGCCTGATTCATGAGAAGGTGAAACATTGAAGAGCAACATCCTGGCTTCCTGATGAAGCAGGGGGGTGAGCTATTGAGAAAGGTCAGGCCCCAGGGCCCAAGCTAGTATGTTCTCTGAGGCTTGTTTTTCGCCTGCTCACTTAAGTGCTACCTTGACTATTTGTGGCTACCTTGACTCATGAATAGGTGCTGCTGTATGAAGATCAGAATTCTCTGTACCTTGCAGGATCAAGTTCTTGGTGGAATATGCTTTGGATGTCATATTTTTATTTAGTTCTGTGGTACAGTGATATGGAGACTGGCAGCCTAGCCCAGTGCCATGTAGGAAAGCTTCAGCTTGCCTGGAATAGATGGAGTTTGCTATAAATGAAATAAAATAAAAAATATTAATTAAACCCTACAGGTTTAATTAAACCCCCTCACTAAGTGAAGGGTTTTCTGCAGCATGCAGGAGTTTTATACAGGCACGGGAAAAATATTTTTTCCACAGACTCAGCAGACAAGAGTATTTAATGAATATTTTGACCAAGCCTTGAATTAAAATCCAAATTGTTTTGATCACTTCAGAAGTCATGTTCTGTAAATATATACAATACTTAAATTCTACATAAGATAACTGTGGTTTAGTAAGCAAAAGCTTTCAGACTCAGTTGGTCTTTCCCACCTGCATGGAGAGAAAGCAGAAGAGTTCTTTGTGCAAGCTAGAATAGGTTGGTTTAGCTGTCACATGAGAGGAAGATAGCTGCTTCTCCTTTTTAAAGAAGAGGCAGAGATTATGAAACCTCCACTGTTGTATTACATTGTTCATGAATTCAAGTTCAAGGGCCTCTAAAAGACTTTTTTTTATATCAGTTGGGAAGTTAATCATGATTATATGAACAAATGAAATACTGTGTCATTCTTTCACTGCTGAGGTGCTGTTTTCTGTCTAGTATACAAAGTATTCATGCAACTGAGATGGTTCATGCCATGGAATAACTAATATAAAACATCAGATTAACAATATTTTAACTTGCACCTATTTTAAAGCTGTGGTGTTCTTATCAAAGATTTTTTTTGTCTTTAAACAGTTTTTTTTGACTGAGGAAAAAATGTAAAGTTGACTGTTTTTACACAGTGGCTTCTTCTGTATTTGAAACTTTCAGGCACGTTCTTCATTTGGACTCTACCTGTTGCTGTAATATCTTTGCTTTTCAAGAATTATCATTAGTGTTTGTCTCTGTTTCTAGAAGGTAATGGTATGGAATTCAATGCTGGGACAAAAATTATTCTTATGTGACTTGCATTAGATTAGAATTAAGCATTAATGCTCAACCTCTGAAAAAAACATTCATTCTTAGGTGGATTGCGTTTCTATTTATAAACATTTTTAAGTCTTTAATCACTAGACACAGTTCTACATATCCAAAATCACTTAGATTATAGGTTGCTTGAAAGAGAATATATTTTGTTTACAGTATCTGTTTGCGTACTACATTTCAGCACTGGACAGGAAGAATTATTTCCTGCCTCAGAATCCTTTGTTTCCTTTGTCTCTACAATGAGAGAAAAAAAAAAATGGGAGCAACGTCCTTTTGACCAGCAAAAACTTCTTTTTTTTTTTTTTTAAGTATGGATTTGCTATAAATGACCCTAGTAATACATTACTGCTGAAGATAGGAATTGTAATTTTAACATCATTGTATTACAATGAATGTTACAGGGAATACATTGTAGGTCATCATGCAGTACATAAATGCAGTTGTGACTTCATAGTTAAATGTTTTAAAAGCTGAGACTTCATGCAAGATAGCAGCGGTTATAGCTAAATTATTATATAGCTCTGTCTTCCACTTTGTGATCTTACTTTTGTAATAAAATCTCATTCTGACAGTTGGCTTAACCAAGCTTGCTTATTTTTAAACAGCACTAGCCTCATTAAGATGGGTGGGGATCATGTGCTGCTGCTTAAGAATGTGGTTTTCTTGGTGATTTAGCAGATAGCTCAGCAGAATCAGGAAATCTTCCAGACTGTCCATATTTGTTTTTCAGTGTCTGACAATACTTTTTGCTTTTTTGTTATTGTCAGGAATCACATGCAACTAGTTTGCTGTAGATCAAAAAGTACAAGTCCAAATGGATTTAATTTTTATTTTACAGATACAAACATGCTATAAAATTTGCTATTATTGTAACCAACTTCCATAGTTCTTGAGTCATCAGTCACTCAGAAAGCAACTGTCAAGGCCACTACCCTTAATTTCGTGACTTCTGTGTCTAGTTTAAATATATTTTAGGCCAGGTTGGATGGGGCTGTGAGCAACCTGGAAAGGTGTCCCTGCCTGCGGCAGGGGTTTGGAACTAGATCATCTTTAAGGTCCCTTCCAACTCAAGCCATTCTGTGATTCTGTGATACTTACTGTGTGTTAGTTTACAGGTTCTCTTTTCTGAGAAGAGTTGATACATAGGAAGAGGCACTACGTACATAGTTTCAATCTCGTTTATCCTATGAAGATGGAAAATTTTCACTATTAATTTAGATTCGTTTTGTAAATTGTATTAAAATAGAGATTGCAAGCTTTGAATTGCCAAGGAATGCATGAACCATTGCAGCACTTGTGAAACCACCGGTGAATGACATGACATAGAGTAATTTTTGTATTGGTTTTAGATTTGTCAAGATCTTCCTTTTTATTGGGTGTTGAGTGTTACAAGCAGTACACACATTTTTAAACAAATATCCCCCTAAACAGGTATGCTTCAAGTGGGAGAATAACAAATTAGCTTAAAAGGCTTGTTAGTCTGTTGGAAGTAATGTTTTAGCAGCTGCGTTGTAAGGAGAGGGAGAATAGGGTGCCACAAAGTTTAAGAATGCTGTGGCATTATACTTTAACTAAAATTAATTGTGGTTATGACTTTTTTTTTCTTTGCTGTAGTCGTGACATGGAGAATAAAGATACCCTCAGGGGGTTGCAGAAGATAGATGACCGCCCAGAAGAGCGCATGATCAGAGAGAAACTCAAAGCAACGTGTATGCCAGCCTGGAAGCATGAATGGCTAGAAAGAAGGAGCAGAAGAGGCCCCGTGGTAAGTGGCACTGGTGAAAGGGTAACAGCTATTACGAACAAAAATCCCTTAGAATTGTTTCTATTAAAAACCTCTTTTTCTTAAAATTTTTCCTACTCTCAATTATGGTCGTCCTGCCCGTTGTTTATGAGGTGTTTAATAAGAAACTGTGGGTGATTTTCTGAGATGTACGCGTTCGTTGAGCTTTTGTTTTTAGGCAAAGATGTTATCGCTGTGCTGCTGCTTTGGGTACTGTCACGTACTGCTGCGGCAATACTGCCCTCTAACGGCAACAACCAAAATAGCTCCTGTTCATTAGGTAGAAACTTGCTAAAACCAGCAAAAAAAATAAAACCCAAACAGAGCTATTCCTTCAACCTGGTCTCAAGTGTACTAAACTTTGGATGACAGTATTCTGTTAGCCTTCATTTAGCATAAATGGCTTGGAAGCAGTTTTAAGAAATGCAGATAGATCAAACCCCAAAATTTTTAAGTATAGTTACAATTCTATTCAGCATAATGCTGGTTGATTAATAGCCACTACTTACCTATAAATGTAGTTGCATTGGCTGATGTGACTCCCATGTACCAATTGATGGTAGGGCTAATTTAAAGCTAAGATCATCGGATGCAGTAAACAAGTGTTTGGGGGCAGCTTTTCTAGAACAGAAATAAACTGGTTCTCTTGGCTCTGTCATGAGAAATAACATTGAAAATACTTACAAGTGCACCAAAAAAACAATACCTCAAAGGGTCAAATAATACCAAACAATTTTTACTTGAAAAAATTTAAATACATCTGTGTTAATGCATGGCTTGAAATTGTTTCTCTGCTCAGCCGACTTCCCTTGAGGTTTCTGGCTGTTTTAATACATTTGATGCTCCAGATCCTCAATTACTATAATTTACATTTTAAATGTTTTCAAGCAGTAGCAACTGGTAACTTTAACTTGTCCGTAGATACAATATTTGCATTCTGACTTCCCAGCAAAGAAGCATTACAGTAATTGGTAGGAGGGGAAAAAAGGCTTTCATTGCTCTTTATACTTCTCTTCTATCCCATTCACTTTAATAATAACTAGGCCCTAATTCTAGATGTCTCTTCCTACACATACCCTGAGCATTGAAAGCCCCTTTCAGTTTTTGTCTCAATCAAAGAGACCTCTGGAACTTTCTAGTAGAGTCTACTCTGTTTATCTCAAGTGTTACCTTGAACTTCCTTCTAGTTTTGAGTCAAGCCTCTGAGACATCAATAAATGTAGAACTAAAAGTGAATCTGCTCAGTGTGACTGTTTTTAATTCAATTGCCAGGACCTTACTCTTCTTATGTGTTAATGTGGGTCTGACAGGCAGACAACTGAAAGTTGTGTTGAAATACTCCAATCCTCAGTGTCAACAAAGCACTGTATTGGAAGTGTATGTACTCCCTTTACTTACTGTGTGTCTATCGATGTCATGCAGCGCTGTGTGCAGTGATTAGCTCAGATACCAGATGTGGTATAGCTATTCTACTTGTATGGCAGACAGAAAATGTTGGTGTGGTTTTTTACAGGACATAGCACACCTGGTTTTGCTGGCTTGCCTCTAAGTTTAAAATTTTTACTTTGCACTAAGTGTTGTGCTGTAGAAATAGTAGCCCTAGTATTTCTCAGCTGTTTCTGTATGTAGTGGATGGATCCAATATTACAGCTTTTAATAAGCACACAGTACCTGTAGAAAGAAATTCTTTTGGTTTCTACTGTCCATATGGGGAAACTGCTGTCCTTTGAACTATCTTGAATGATAATTATAGAAGTAATTGGAGAATCGAATCAGTTGGTGCCACAACTATCATAAGTGGCACAAATGGACAGAAAGAAAGGTTCTTGCTTTTGTGTTGCATGTAAATCAATAAGACGACCCCTATTAGACATTAAGAGTAGGATCCAAGGAGTATGCAAACTTTGGATATCTATATAATGGCTTAGTTTTGATTAATTTGTTTTGCTTTAGTGTAAAATTACCAATTTTTAATTCTAACACATGGTTTAATTCCCACAAGGTGGTGAAACCTATCCCCGGGAAAACAGATGGATCAGAAATGAACAAACTCTGTCTAGAACCTCAGTCTGAAGGACAAAGCACTGCTTCTTCACCTACACAGAAAGGAAGACGTAGTCCTTCTCCTAGCAGCTCCTCTTCATCATCTGCTAGGACAGTTAAATCTGAGTCACCGGGTGTTAGAAGAAAAAGGGTATCTCCAGTGCCTGTAAGTTGCAAGCTGTGATGTAATTTTTAATTTTACTACATTCTACAATCTCTTGCTTATAGGGGCAGTTGGTCCTCCCTCTGTAGAGCAAGATACTGATACAAAGAGGTTATAGCAGGATATTGCTTGAGTGACATACACAAAACATATCTGATGTGATGTTTCTTATGTGTGGAATTTTATTCTCTATTCTTAGGGTGCATTTTGTTCTTCATTTAGTCCTGCTTTCATTTTTTATTTCTAGGAAATAAATGAAGAAATATGGTCATGAAACATGTATGTTTGCTTAGCTTGATTAACATGAAGAGGTGCTAGTACTTTCTTTTTCTTCCTATGGTCCGTTTTTTCCTACATGTCAGTAACCCAGGCAGGTATATTCCTCTGAGGATAGGATTGCTGACAAGATTAAGATTCCTGCAGAAAAGTATTACTGGTATGCTGTTTGTGATCCTCTATTTTTGATCTTTTTGTACAGATTAGGGAAGACTTAAACATGTGCATTGCTAGAAGTCTAAAATAGCTATCATTGCATTTGAGAAGATCTGGAATAGAATGTTTTAAGCAATAGTAACTGGATTAATTAAAGAAGAGTATAATATTTTAAAGAATAATATCTAATGCATGACCTTGTAAAAATGCTCATCGAACAGTTACACTTCAGTTGACTTGCCTACAAATTCACAGGGCAATTAGATTAAGATCCAGTTGTCCTGTTGTTCTAAACAAGTATTTCCAATGTCAGGAATGGCAGTATGTATTCTAACTGTGAACTAGAGACAAATACAACAAGTTACAGCACTGCAGTGCTGGTCCTTTCCTCTTGACAAGAGAAACTGAAAGGTTTAAAAAAAAAAAACAACTCAAACTATCTTATTTAGTCCTTGATCCATTTTTACATGCTTGTTTTTATTTGTCTTATATTAGCCTTTCACATTAAAAACGTTAGATATCCAGGTTATATTTTACTTAACTGATGGACACTGAATCAGTTATTACTTTCAACCTGATATGAAATTCAGGGGATATAAATAAAAGCTGAAGATTTGATATTGCATGGAACCATTAATGCATCTCATAATGTTAGAAGTGTGAATAACTTAAATGAAAGCAATTTTCGTAAAATGTTTGGGCCATTGAATTTTTGATCAGTTAAAAAAAAAAAACCCACAAAAACATCCTCAGCTAAAAGTTGGTCTTACTATGCAAAAGAGAGAAAACTGTATCTTTTTTTCTTTTCTTTGAGGTTTTCTTAAACTTTTGGTCGTCATTGAACGTATAATCCCTTTTGTAAACTCTAGTCATAGCACTTCTCATTAATAATGTTATAGCCTTATATAATAATTTCCTGTATTGAGTCATAAGTCCTGATTATCTTCAGATTGAATTACACTTGATAATTTACATAATTACATAATATGGTAAGGCAACCAATGAAGATGTCAAAATAGAAGCAATTTAAAAGACTCCTGTTGTAATGTCAGACAAGTTTCAGATACAGCATTTCAGTTTTTCTTCTGCTTTCAAGTTTTGGGCATGGACAAAAAGTAATCCTTTTAGAGTTATATAGTCTGAGCAGATTGTAGTAGTTTCAGGTTTTTGGGACTCCTGTTCCATGTCATTTGACAGGGATGAAATAAATAAATAACCCACACCTAATTAAACATACTTTTGTCCTATGAATGCTTATGACAGAACCACTTATGTAGTTTCAGAGTGGACGGATAACACCACCACGACGAGCCCCATCTCCAGATGGCTTCTCTCCATACAGCCCTGAGGAAACAAATCGTCGTGTCAACAAAGTCATGCGAGCCAGGCTGTACCTGCTGCAGCAGATAGGACCCAACTCCTTCTTAATTGGAGGAGACAGCCCTGATAATAAATACAGAGTGTTTATTGGGCCTCAGGTAGAGCATGTTTTTTATGTTGTTTATAGCTTTTACTAATTCATAGTTATTCTTGGAAAACTGTTCAAAGCCAAATTAGATCAACGATTACGGTTCTGTAAAACAATGTCTAAAAGTTGTAATTTGTGCTTGTGTAGTATAATGATCAGCTTCTGTTTAGTAAATCAGTTTTGTCTGAAGTTTCTCTTTAAAAAAAAAATGACTTTAGTTTGGAAGTAATTATTGTTGTCCTGTCTATTTTTCATTCCTAGAAGTGGTTCTTAATTAATTGTTTTAAGTATTTTTGGTTAAAATTCGGCCACTTACTTCCTCTATTCATTGGATGTATATAAATGACAAGCACATGACATAATTCCCTTAATAGTGTGATAATTTCGTTAATACCCCTAACGAGTTCCTTTTTCATAGACTTTCTTGGTACTAATGTGATGCAGTATTGGAATGTATCTAGGCTGGGTAAACAGAAGCATCTCATTTAAGTTTGATTGCTGTCGTGTTGTGGATTTATGATTATATGCATAAATTCCTTCTAGTATGAAGCTTCAGTTGATTTAAAAAAGGGGAGGGATAAATTGAAAACTAGTGTTGTAATTGTCTGCTTTTTCATTTGTATTTTTGAATATTATTTTGGGCTTTCTCATTTTCTATAAAGCCATGTAAGAGGGTATTTATGCCTATATATGAAATATTTTGCATAAACTCCTTTTTTTTTTTTTTTTTTTGTGGGGGGGTGGATAGTGTATGTTCTGTCATGCACTTAAATGTGGAAAACTGATCAAGTCAGTAGATCCTTAGCATATACTTTTCTTTGCAGACTTGTAGCTGTGGCCGTGGGACGTTTTGTATTCATCTGCTGTTTGTTATGCTGCGGGTGTTCCAGCTTGAACCTTCAGACCCAATGCTCTGGAGAAAAACACTGAAAAACTTTGAGGTGATCAACTTCTAATAGATCTAATGGCAGATATAAAATACACTCCATGATGACCTTATAGGACATTATCTTAAAAATGCTGAAAATGTTGGATTTTAAAGCCATAAGAACATATGTTTTTAATTATGTCTTTAATTCAGTCTCAAGAGTGAATTAAAGTGGAAAAAATTACCTCTAAATATAAGACATAGCTAAATGATTAGTAGAGAGTTGTAGTTTAGTGAGTGATTCAGATCTTGAGATTTTCTAGTCAAATTTGTAGATCTATCTCACCGACTTGTGAGAAGGTAAACAGAACATGGGACTTTGGAAGTGATTATGTGTATACTTAGAGCTGTTATTAATTTCTAATAAGAAAACAAGTTTTTGTTGTAAAGTGTTTCTTGCAATCTGTTTAGTAGTAAGACTTCTGAAATTCCTTCTGCTAATGCATTACTGTGAAGGTGAATAAGGATTTTTTTTTTAGCAGTAGTTATGCTTTGGTAATACTGCTTTTAATTACTAGCTATTCACAGCATAAACACAACTGTTGCTGTCTTTTTCTGATGTTAGGTTGAGAGTTTGTTCCAGAAATATCACAGTAGGCGTAGCTCAAGGATCAAAGCTCCATCTCGTAACACCATCCAGAAGTTTGTCTCACGCATGTCCAATTCTCATACATTGTCATCATCTAGTACTTCTACATCTAGTTCAGAAAACAGGTTAGTATTTTTTAAAAGGAATTAAAAGCTTTATTCTGTAGTTTTAGAATCACCTACATTCTTTTTGTTCAAAGCTGCTTTCATTTCAAGCCATGTTAAGTCTCTGCATTTTTGCAAGCAATTGAGTCAAACATACATTATTCACTGTGATCCCAAGTGGGCATATTTGTTTTGTAACTTCTGTTTGGAAAGTGTTAAAGTAGAGTTGTGAAAAGAACTTTTTTGACCCTATGTGAATTTGGGAAACAAACTTTTGAAATATAAGTGCATGACTGACTGAAGCATATATTAACTTGGAAGCCTATTTGTGTGGATTTGTTCAAATACAGCACCTTGTGCAAGTGTTGACAAAAGAGTGAACATTTTTCTTTATCTCATGTCTTGCTTTGGAGGAAAGTTTGTGCCTATGAGAATATACTGAAAAAGTTTTGAGTAACTACACTCTGTGTAATCATATATATAAAAATATATCTATATAAACATAAGCCGGTGTACGTTTTTAGAAACACTTGATTTAAAATGGGTGATTAAATTGTTTTAAGAGAACTATTAAACTATTAGTTTTATAGTTTATATGATATTAAATAATGCCTTCTTTATGAACTTTAAATGGTTTTATTATTTGATTTTTTTTTCCCCCATACTACTTCTACTTGAGTGCTTTTACATGTTCTTTTCTGTGATTTTGAAAAGATAGTGGTTAATTACTTAAACAAGTAATTTGTGCTTGCATTAGTTAGTGGGTGAACTCTAGAGAGGTCAAACCACAGGAGGGAACCCAAACTGAGGCTTTCTTTTGTGTGAAGTGAAATATAACTGAAGGACTACCTTGATATGTTACTTTCTGATAAGCATATAATTAGATGAATATATTCAGACAGGTTTGAAATTCTGATATACAGACTGTGACCTTAATGTCACATCATATTTTACTTATTTTTCTAAATTGAATCACTGTAAATAAATGGCATAAACAAAGCTGTTAAATACACAATCTACTCTGGAACTACTTACCTGGCAAGCCAGTGCCTTTAAAGTAATACCCTGTGTAGCAAATTTTTTTTTTCTGTAGGACTGCAAACCTCACTGCATTAGTTAGCACTTTTTACAGGATGAAAGATTTTTCAGTTGTTTGTCAGTACACCTGGTGATGGGTTCCTTGCAGTCCTGATTCAGTGAGATAAGCTGCCATTTTGTGCAAGTCTAATTTTGTATGGTATAAATACTGGGGAACACTGAGCATCAGATTCATTTGACATAACAGTTCACTCAGTCTTGAGTCACAATTACTGTGACTTGGACTTATTTTTTGTTTACTGCTAATTCTTCAAAAATAAGTTTCTCATTAATATGTATATGTGCTATGGAAATTAATTTTTCACTGTTTTGGATTTTTTCAAGGAAAAAATAGGCTAACCCATTTGCAAAGAAACAGAAGGGAATACATGTGTATAGAAATAATGTATGTACAAGTTAGTTTTATTTTAAAAATATATTGCTGGTGAACAAATACAGAGTTCCTGCAAACCTTTAGATGCACACCAACTATAACTTACATATTTGCTATGAATAATAAGAGTTTTGCACATTTAAGCAATATTGCAAAAGGTTAAAATCTATGTTTTTCCCTGCATGTTAAGTTTGGAATAATTTTTTTGATATGTCTGGTTATATCCATTTAAATATTAAGGTGGGGGAAAATAAAATAGAAACAACATGTAAAACACAGAACATAGGGGTTTTTTAAACATTTGCATGTGATGTGTAGGTATGTTAGTGTTCATGTGAATTTATTCCATCAGTTTCTGTTAGTGGCAGAAAATTCTTGAGTAGTTGTTGATTTTTTGAGTTTTATATATGTTCATCAGACAGTATTTAGTTTCCTGTAATGGACTAAAGAATATCTTGTACTCTGAAAGGAGTGTGATGGAAAAGCAAATTGATAACTTTCAAAATATAAAAATTTCTTAGTTTTTCAAAACCAGATGGTAGATTAAAAAGTGAAGGTTGGTTTGTTTAAAGAAGCCTTAGGCGAAAAAAAGCATTAAGTGGCCAAAGCTGGGCCTTTCAACATCTAATTGGTATCTGACCTAGTTTGAAAAGATGTCATGCGTTTTGTGACTTTCCCTTTCATTTCAACAAAGTGTTGTCTGTACTCAGTGCTTCTCAAAATCTGGTTACTTACTTATTCAGACCAAGGTTTAGGAGAATGATTCACAAATATAGCTATCCAGAAGTGACTGTATCAAACTGCAAGTTAATCTTTTTCACTGCTGAAGCCTGTTCTGAATTTTGATATGCCACTTGTAACAATAACAAATACCTCTTTTTCTAGTACGAAGGATGAAGAAGAACAGATGTGCCCCATTTGTTTGTTAGGCATGCTGGACGAAGAGAGCCTAACTGTATGTGAAGAAGGCTGCAGGAACAAATTGCACCACCACTGCATGTCAATATGTATGTTATCGTATTGGTGTTGTCAAGCTCTGGTGACTCTAAATATGCAGAAATAGAACTTCGTATGGTTTTGGGGTGTGGTTGGTTGGTTTTTATTAAAAAGCAGAAACCTTCTAAGTGATAACTGTTAACTCTGTGAGAGTTTGTCATCATTCAGGTACTATTAATATGTCTTATTTTATCGCTTATTCACAAATCAAGTTTGTAATTTGAAGCTCTGAGAAAGAAGTCCATTGCAGGGCTAGGAATTTGAGCCTCCTTTACCTGAGTGAACAAATTGTCCAATTAGAACAAGGTTAGGAACAAACTTTCAGCCCTCTGTGAGTTGTCATTAGCGTGCATGAAAGTCATCTACTGTCAGCTAGAATTATATTGTGAATTATGAAGTATGTTTATATAATACATTAAAGTATATGACCTTAATATTTACAGTTTGCTTTAACAAATAAATTTGAAAAAGTGTTGCCTGTGTTTGAGCTACAAAAGGAACTGCTTTCAGTTCATTTCAGTATTTATAATATTAATCGTAGTACTAAAGCATTTCTTCATGCAAATAAAAATGTTTAAATGCCCAGGCTGTTGCAAATGGCTCAGAAGTGTTTATTCTGAAACTAATGTGTAACAAATGTAGATAGAGCCTTTCCCAAATCTTCATTCGCGAAGCCTAGCCATGATGATGATGATGATGATGATGAATGTTCTTCAGTAAAACTTAAAAATAGTAGTGCCATCTTCTGGCTTTATACACTGTAAAACTGAAGGACATATTATTCTGTTGCTGTGTTCCAGGGGCAGAAGAATGCAGAAGAAACAGAGAGCCACTCATCTGTCCTCTTTGTAGATCTAAATGGAGATCTCATGATTTCTATAGGTGAGGATTCAGTTGGTGTGTAACAAAAACTATCTGTTTCTGGATCCTTTGTTGACATTTCTAAGTATGCTGAGGTATTTACCTCAATAAATGCTTAATTTGTTAATCCATGTTATTTGTTCTTGATCTGTAGTCATGAATTGCCAAGCCCTGTGGATTCTTCTCTTCTCCGTGTGGTTCAGCAACAGTCTCAGCAGCAATCTACAGCTGGATCACAGAGAAGAACCTATGACAGCAATTTTAACCTTACTCATTATGGGGTCCAGCAAATACCTTCTACATATAAAGATTTAGCTGAGCCATGGATTCAGGTAATTTTACTTTGTAAAAGAAGCTTCAAGTATGAAAACTGATTTTGAACTGTTTTGCTAGATTTGTCAGATCAAAGTTCAAAAATTTATTCTAAATCCTATCAGCTTTATGGTTGATTATTATTAGAAGGTTATATTTAACTTGCATCAGAAAAGGTTTTACAGGCTTTTTTTTAAACTGAGGCTTCAGTTCTGAACCTAATCTCATGCCTCATGTCAAAGGTCCACGTAATAAAATTTAGTATTCTTAACTCTGGTTTTGGTTGTGCAAGGTATCACATAAACACAGACCTGGCTTATGCAACACAACTCAGGTAAAAATAAGTGCCAAATGACCTAAATAACATCTAGAGTCTAGAGGTGGGTTTAGCTGAGCAGGGGTCACACACTTAAAAATGGGAGAACTTGTATTTCCTACATTTCTTCTGTTATTTTGTCTGGTATAGCCAGACTTTGGTTTCAGGATTGTTTATATTGATGTCTAAAACCCAACTTTATACTGAATAATTAAAATTCAAAGTCGATGAAACCATCCACATAGTCATCCTTCCACTTTTCTTAACAGTTTTTAGATAACCAGTGATTTACAATTTATGGTATTTCATTTCTATCACAGAATCTGTTTTTTAAGACACTCCACCTTCTGACACATTTTTCCTTTCAGACTTGATGATTTTTCACTAGAAACATTTATTTCCTCTTTTTGATTGCTCTTCTTAGGTATTTAAGTTGCAGTATTATTCAGTTTGACTCCTGTAATGTTGCTTTCTTCCTTGGCAGGTATTTGGGATGGAGTTGGTTGGCTGCTTGTTTTCCCGAAACTGGAATATACGAGAAATGGCACTTAGACGTCTTTCCCATGATGTTAGTGGTGCTCTGTTGCTGGCTAATGGTGAAAGCACTGGAAATTCTGGAAGCAGCAATGGAAATAACACAAGTGCTGGAGCTCTGGGAGCAGCTAGTGGGTCATCTCAGGCCAGTATCTCAGGAGATGTGGTGGTGGAATCCTGCTGCAGTGTGCTGTCCATGGTCTGTGCTGACCCTGTCTACAAAGTGTATGTTGCTGCTTTAGTAAGTAGTTGTTTACTCGTATTTTAGTAATTTATTAGTTACTTCACTTTGAAGGGCGAGGGAAAGGGAGAAGATATATGAAGTCAGGCATCCCAGTAATTGTTGCTGAGCACCGCTGATGACTTAACTTTTAACAATCATTTAAAAGTGGGGCAGTGAAAATAGTCATCATGAGTGAAAGGACATAACTTCACTGGCCAAATATAAGGAAGCAGTTGCTACAGTGCTAGGTACTGACAGTATGTCTTTCTAGTCTGAAAGAAGACCTGACTAGTTCTAGCGGTGAATATGTAGTAAGCTATTTATCCTTTGAATGTATTTTGAACACAATTTATGTAAAACTTAATTTATAACTCTTCAAGGTTTACTTGCAGCTCTTTAAAAAATAAAAATTATGTAGCTAATTTGATTTCATATATACTGCTTTTTTCCTTTCTCTTAGAAAACTTTAAGAGCCATGCTGGTGTACACTCCCTGTCATACTTTGGCAGAGAGGACTAAATTACAGCGACTTCTCAAGCCAGTTGTAGAGACAATATTAGTTAAATGTGCAGATGCCAACAGGTATGGTGTCTAATGAACTTTATTTTCAGTTGTTACTAAAAGATCTTAAAGCTTTGTTTATTGGTATTCAAGTGGAACTAGTTGGTGGTAAAATAACGTGTGTGGATCATAATTACATCGTTGTTTTGTTTCTGTAATTCTGCCAGCAAACTTGTGGCTTGAAAGATGTAGGTTTTGAAGGCAATTGATTGTGCTTTTCCAACACTTAAAATTTTAAGTACTTTGCTTTCATAAGGCCTTTTTTTCCCCCCTTAAAATAAAGGAAGATATTAAGTGCAGTCATGAACCATTCCCTCCATCACAGTTGATGTTGTTTTGGTCTAATTCTCATGACCTCTTTAAACTGTCCTTACTTTTCCTATTTCAGCACAAGTTGTTGCATATCTGTGCCATGAAGTGTTAACAGGAATATAACACTTCTGGTTTTTAATTCAAAGTGTAATGTTAGGAGATGGCTATTCAGAGTAAATGCCCTTGGCTTTAGTCTTCCTGTCCTAGGCTACCCTGTTTGTTCTGCCAGACCAGCCATTTCTTCTCCTGTACTGTAAACTAGATATAGAAGTCCACCAGCTTGAGTTTTGTTTCTCTAGTTTTAGTTTCTAAGCAGCATTTCCTCTGAAACTGCAGCTAGAGATGCCCCAGTAATAGTCTAGCAAGAGATTATCTAAAGTTAAAGTAATAAGTGAAATAGAACTGTTCTTATGTTGTTATATTTCTGAATTTGGCCACTTTTTGCAAAAGGATGAGGTACAATTTGGGTTTCTCTTTGTGTATTAGTGATAAACATTACATTTTTGGAAGTATCCTTGTAAAAAATGTCACAACTATTGGTAGCTTAGAGAGAAAGGATTACAGAAATTTACTGGAATAAAGTGATGTGAAGTCATTTTACACACAATCCCTAGCTAGTGATTTTTGAAATATAATGAGTAGAATCTTTTTCCTTGAAAGCATTTGCTGAAAGAGTTCTTTTTTTGGTTTTAATTTCTCACAGTCGAACAAGTCAACTTTCTGTCTCAACGCTATTGGAGATGTGTAAAGGTCAAGCTGGCGAGCTGGCAGTTGGGAGAGAAATACTTAAATCTGGTAATAATAGCTCTTCATACCGAATTGAATTATAGTTGCAAGCAAATGCACTGGGACTTACCAAGTATCAGCATGGCAAAGAGAACAGTATTCCTCTAACAGTTTGGAAGGGTGATAGTTTGGGCGCACAGTGTGTTATTCTGTAAGATACTATTCTGATCTTTAATCTTCACTTTATCGACTTTTTTATAGGATCCATTGGTATTGGAGGTGTTGATTATGTCTTAAATTGTATTCTTGGAACCCAAACCGAATCCAGCAACTGGCAAGCACTACTGGGGCGACTTTGTCTAATAGACAGACTTCTCTTGGAATTTCCTGGTGAATTTTATCCCCACATTGTCTGTGGAGATGTTTTACAGGCTGATACTGTAGTAGACAGGTACTTATGTGACTGTTACTCTTGTTGTTGAATTTGTTGTCAGCAATTTCATAAAAGAAGTATTTGTTCTAATTTCTGTAAACAAATAGCATATATTTATATGTGTAGTGTGCTTGATTTATGGAGTAAATGGTTGTCTTTTTTAAAACTTCTGATCTGTGAAGCAATGTGAAAGCACAAGTGCTGCAATAAATCTCCTTTCTACTTCAGAACTGACAGCTAAATACATTATCTTGAAACTGCTTCTTTGGCACTAGTTAACTAGAGCATGTCAGTGTATAAAAGACCTCTTCTCTTTTTTTAGGTATAAGAAACTTCTCTCCCTCTTAACTTTCGCCTTGCAGTCAATTGACAATTCCCACTCAATGGTTGGCAAACTGTCACGAAGAGTATTTTTGAGTGCAGCAAGAATGGTGGCAAGAGTGCCCCATGTTTTTTTAAAGCTGTTAGAGATGTTGAGTGTGACAAGCTCAAGTCATTACGTAAGGATGCGTCGACGTCTGATGGCAATAGCAGATGAAATGGAAATTGCAGAAGCCATTCAACTGGGCATGGAAGAAATGCACTCTGGGGAATGTCGGCATGAAGACTTTTTGCAGCTGCCTGTACCAGATAACTCTCCAGAAGCTACAGAAAGTAATACTCCCAACAATACTGTCCAGTTATCAGGGAAAAGTGTGAAAGGTTTAAGTGATAAAAAACTGAGTGCCAGACCAGAGGACATTTCTGAGACGCTGGCTGGCCTTGCAATGGGACTTCCTGTTTCATCAGTAACCACTGAGCAACCAAAACCAGCCATTCAAACAAAAGGAAAACCCCATAGTCAGTGTTTGAACTCTTCTCCCTCCTCCAGTCATTCCCAGTCACTACTGCCAACGCTTCTGTCTCCTTCAAGCCCATCTGTGCCAGCTGGCTCTGTAACAGATGTCCCTAAACTCAGACCTCAGGGATTTGTTCCCTGCAAAATCCCCTCACCTTCTCCTCAAACACAGCGGAAACTTTCTCTCCAGTTTCAGAGAAACTGTTCTGAAAGTAAAGAATCTGAGAAGCTTTCTCCAGTTTTTACACAGGCCAGGCCATTGCCATCCGGTCATGTACACAGGCCAAAGCCATCACGACCCACCCCAAGTGATGTGAACAAGCAAGGAGAAACCTTAAAAAGCAGTATGACACTTGACCTGAATGACATTACACAGAGTGATGGCAATAGCAGTAGCAGTGCAGTTATACCAAGTGAAGAGACAGCGTTCACACCAGTAGATGAGAAGTGTCAGCTGGATGCTAACGCAGAGCTCAGTTCCAGCATCGAGGACCTGCTCGAAGCCTCCATGCCAACGAGTGATGGCACAGTTACATTCAAGTCTGAAGTTGCAGTTCTTTCTCCTGAGCGGGCAGAAAATGATGATACTTACAAAGATGATGTAAATCACAATCAGAAGTGCAAGGAAAAGATGGAAGCTGAAGAGGAAGAAGCTTTAGCTATTGCTATGGCAATGTCAGCATCTCAAGATGCCCTGCCAATAATTCCCCAGCTACAGGTTGAAAATTGTGACGATATCATAATCATTCAGCAGGATGTAAGTATACCTAAGTCTCAACTGGGGTTCACTGAAATTATAAAGCAGTGCTGTTATATTTCAAAAGTGATATAAGATGCTAATATACTCAGTACCCTTTCCTAGGAGAATGAGTATAAACCATCTGCCAGTTGAGGGTGCTAACAAAATCCTCCCATGTTATTAACAAATTTAGAGAAGGTATTTGGAACAGAAACACCATATCATGTACCAACATTTAAAGTGGCAAAGAAGTAAAATTGGGTAAACCAGGAAATGAGAACAAAGGTTTTAAGCAGGAGTAGAACTGTGCAGAGTCTTAATGTTGATTTACTTTGAAGGCAATTGTACAAAACCAAAGTAGCTTCTGAAAGAAAAGGCAGAGTGGGAAGAGATCTTGTTGTCAGCATATCTTGAGAGAAGATGCAAGATACTTTAGAAGTCAGAAAAAAATAGCTATTTATTTGCAAATAGACAAAAGCACAAGAAATTAGAATAGAGAAAGGTGTATTATATGTGTGATCCTTTATATAAGGTAAAAACATATGAAGCGTAAACCGGAAAGAATAAATTAAATAGAAAACAACATGATATTGGTTCTGTTTACTATAGGTGCAAGCTAAAACCTTAACTAGATGTGAGACTAGAACAGAAAAGGAAGTCATGCTTCTACTTGTGTCCTTAAATCTTGCCTTTCACCTTCAGGTAGTAACATATGTGTAGGAACAGGGAGCCTCCTCTAGTAGGAGTTAGGGAATACACTGGTGCTCTGATCTCAGCTGAAACATATAACATGCAGTACAAAGAAGTGTAAGGGAGAGGACAGTCATATAAGCTGGGCTATTTTGTAATGTTTTAGAATGTCTGCATTTTGGATGCATGCTAGTAAACTCAGAATTGATTTTGAATTTAATTTGCAGACACCAGAAACCCTACCTGGACATACCAAAGCAAAACACCATTACAGAGAAGATGCAGAATGGCTTAAAGGTCAGCAGATTGGTCTTGGAGCTTTCTCTTCCTGTTACCAAGCTCAAGATGTGGGAACAGGGACATTAATGGCTGTAAAACAGGTAAATACTTCAAATACTTCACTTTCTTGTGCTTCTTCTGCGGTGTTTTTTTAGAATACTGAATATAAAAAGCTCTCTGCTCTCTCTTGTGTTCCTTGCTCCTTCTGCTCCCTGTCATGTGTTCTCACATAATACATAATTAAAAAAAGTCCTTATGTGCATAGTATTAGGCTAATATATTTAATTTTTTTCAATTCTCTTTAAAATTAAAAGCAAAAAATGTCCTTTTTCATAGGCCCGTTTTCTTTCATAGTTCCTCAAAATGCATTTTTACTTTTGTCAAGATGATGAATTGGTAACTGAGTTAAGAATGGAGCCCAGATCTCTTGATTCCAAATTAATGCCATATTTGCAAGATAGCTGTTTAGTATCCCCTTACTTGACAAGAATATTTTTCCTATAGCTTATAAGGAAGAAATATAGTTTAATGCTTGTTTCCTCTGATTCAACTTTGTTAACTAACTAAAGCCAACTTGGAGGCAAGTATTTTTAATATTTAATTTAATAGATACAGAAGGGTGGCTGAGAAGAGGCCCAAATGTACCTGCTTCACTCAAGATTTTTGAAGGTTTTAGATGTGACTAAATTGTTCACACTTATGATGCCCTAGGTCTGAATCAGTGGTAACAACATAGAGAGAATTTTAGTCCCAATATTTTCTTATCAATTCTAGAATGCACTTATACATGTAGAATTGATTAAATGTTTTGTAATTGCTCAGGGAAAGAATATCTGTCACCAGCTATTCCTCTTTTGAAACTATTTTGCTTGTGAAAAAGTAGGACTGTCCATATAGTCCTTGAAGCTCCTCTTGGAGAGATGATGATTATGGTGATGCCTGGGGGAAATTCTCTGCAGCATACCATTATTTCATACTTAATATGGATCAGAGCTGAGGTTGGCTCCAGTTCCATTATAGGAGTTCTGATCTGTCATGTTCCCCCCCTCAGCTGAATTTCTGGGATAAGAGCTTAAGTTCTGAAACATTTACCATTTAACTAGTAAAATTTTACAAATAGCACTGTCAGAATCCCATTTCAGGCCTTATCTTTCTTTCTTTTCCTCAACATCTGGAAAGGAGGGGTTTTTGTCCTAGTTTGGGCACTCTGTACTGGAAGAGATTCTTGTTATTTCCCTAGAAGATCACTCTTAATTTTCCGTGACTGTCTCACATGGAGATAAGTTCTCTGCTGAAGGGGTTTGAGATAAGGAATACTTGCAGATGGTGAAAACCATCCATTCTTGTTGCTGTACTGAAGGGGGATTACAGGAGGACTGGTAGATAAGTTAGGTAAGTCTAAATATCATATTTCAAAACAGGTGACATACGTCAGGAACACATCATCTGAGCAAGAAGAGGTAGTTGAAGCATTGAGAGAGGAAATAAGGATGATGAGTCACCTGAACCACCCTAACATTATTCGAATGTTAGGTGCTACATGTGAGAAGAGCAACTATAACCTCTTTATTGAATGGATGGCAGGTAAGCAACTAATGAAAATAGCATTTGAGTCTTGAAATATTTCATATTGTGTTATGCATCACTTCAGTTTGTGAATTTTTATTTTCATTGCTATTGGTAACCAGTATGAAGGTCTACATGCAGGACATTTGAAGTGGTCGTAGCAATATTCTTATTGGTGCATCTTTTTATGATTTGGAATTTTCCATACCTAATCTGTCATACAGTTAAAGCAGTTGGAAACCCTGAAGAAAGATTCTATTACTTTTCCTTCAGTTTCTGACTCTAAATGAGAAGTTACAAACTTTGGTTTGTTTCCAAATGAAGTGCCTGTCCCTCAAACCGTTTTATTTTCAGTGTACCTGTGTAGCTTCAAGTTATTACTAAAAATAACTTTGCTAGAAAGTTTGGAATACCTGTCACTTGCTTTTGTCCCAAGCATTATCATAAAAATTGTGTCAAGTGACATGTAAAGGCATTTAAGAACTTAAAGTAAATTTCCAACAATAACTAATAAGCAGGATGCTTTGGGAAAAACTTAATCATATCTCAAATATGTTAACTGGTAATTTAGTAAAAAAATTTTAAGTCTTTTCATAATTGTATAGAGCAGGGACAAGAAAATCTGTCTTTTTTTAAAGAAGTAGTTTTAATAATTTTATGAATGGAATGTTGTTGCCATCCAGTTACCAAGACTAGATTTGGTGCTTTATATATCCTTATTTCTTGTAAAAGAAGGCATTGCACCTTAACTTGCATTCATTGGCAGAAACAACTTAGCAATACAAGAGTGGTAACAAGCAAGCCCAAGTATGTGTTATCACAAGAAGTAGTGCAGGAAGTACTTTCCAAAAATTAAGAGTGTTTAACTTCTTAATTAGATTTTTTTAAAAAATATTATTTAGATAGTGTAATGTCAGGAATTGTGTTTACCTCATTCCAGCCCAAGTTATATTAGCATACTTTGAGAGGCACAATGTAAATCCAAAATCTTGAGAATCTAGAGACCGATTTTGGAAAATAGGGGGAAGATACTGCTTTTCCTTGCTTGTCTGCTTAGTTCTTTGCAGTAGTGCTTGTATGGTAACAAAAGTAAATTAAGATCTTCAGAGGGAGTGCTTACTGGAGGTTGTGCATATCTATTGCCCCAAGAAAAGCTAGTGTTCTGCTGCTCACACGTTAATGTGAAATGTGGATAAAACGCAGTGTTTTTTAATCAGCAAAAGTACTTTATACACTAGGGATTTGTACATTCTTTTAAGGAAGTATAAAATTATTAGGAAGCATGAGGATTTGTGTCTTTAATGTGTATGATTCCATGTAGAAAGTAATTAAGGGGCAAAGTATATTACTTTTTACCAATGAAACTCTTAATTTTTAGGGGGTAGGGAGGGAGAAATTAGTTATAAATTAGAAATACTAATACCAAGTTCCAATTTTAGGAGGCAGTGTTACATTCCAGTAATAGAAAGTTCAAGTGTTGATAGAATGTACTGTTTTATCTTTTAGGGGGTTCAGTTGCTCATTTGTTAAGTAAATATGGAGCCTTCAAAGAATCGGTAATTATTAACTACACAGAACAACTGTTACGTGGCCTTTCTTACCTCCACGAGAATCAGATAATCCATAGAGATGTTAAAGGTGAGAATTATTGAGAGTGTCTTTTAACAAGGAATATTCATAAAGCAACATCTGTTTTGGCCTGAGACCTATTGCTTCTCCCAGATACCATCTCAGGAGGGGTGCTTCTGATGGGATTGTCTGGTCATTCTTAAGAACCTTTAATTACTGAAATTAATCAAAATGTTACTGAAATGAATCAAGATGTTCACAGCATGCTTAGGGATATTTGCTACCCCTGCTGACAGTTTGGAAAATTTGTTTTTCTTAATTGATTAAAATAAGATGTGAAGTTGCCAGATAGTTTTAGAGACTGCTACTTAAATTAATGTAAATGTTTACACTGAAATGATAATAAAATCTGTGAACAAGCCAAGATAGAGACGAGTTTTCTAATTATAGGAATATTATGATGAGTTTTCTTCCTTCATCCTAATTGAATATAAATACAGTTGTACCTTGAGAAAAATGTGGACTTCACTGGGAAGTACCAGTCTTAATCAACTTGTCCCTTTAATGTTACTATAGCTGTCCACAAAGTGGAGATACGTCTGTATAAGTAGCAATGTATCAATGGCAAATACTTGCCTTTACTAATTCTTCTTAAAATAGTAAAGCTTTCAATTGCCCTGTAATTCTCATCAAAGCAACTCAAAGTTGCTTGATAATGAAATAAGTTTAAATTTCATGAGGAGCTGCAGGCAAGTAAAATCTCCAGGGTTTTAGGTCACCATTTTCTTGCATTATTCCATCTCCAGGCATTGTTCCAGAATGCTGTGTTTGCCCCAGTTTGAAAGTTTGATTACTTCTGTTAATCTCTCAAGTGGCCTCGAACTGTGTGTAGTATCATTCAGGCATAACAGAAAAGTGACATTATTAGACCTTGTTCTTGATTTTTAGACTTATTTGATAGTGGGGTGGGGAATATTAACCTAGTTATAATTTTGAAGTGGAGGGAGGAAAAGCGTTGACTGTCTGTTCATCCTTTTGCCTTTAATAGAAAGCCAACTAGCAGTATTTTTATTGTGCTGTTGACAGGTGCCAATTTGCTAATTGACAGCACAGGTCATAGATTAAGAATTGCTGATTTTGGAGCTGCAGCCAGGTTGGCATCAAAAGGAACTGGTGCTGGGGAATTTCAGGGACAGTTGTTGGGAACTATTGCATTTATGGCACCGGAGGTAAGAAACTAGCTTTAGAAGTTATTTCAAAAAGTTTGTTTGAACTCTTTAAGCTGATTCATATGGCTAAATAACAGAAAATTACTGTATATGCTTCAAATGTGTCTTAAATGCCTTGGTTCTAAAGATTAGGAATGATTCCAATATAGCAATCATGACTGCTGTCAAGGTTGTTGTAGGTAGTTTGCTACAAGATACACCCATCACAAGTGTTGTTACTAAAGCCCAAATGGCCATTTGTTCAAAAGCTGTTGTAAGGTACTTCGTTTTGCCACTTGATGAGGCATTTTATTTATTAGATCTCTAGACCTGTATAAATCTTATGGCATTTACATCACTGATAACTTTCTCATCCTGAAATGTTAATCAGAATACACTTGGTTGATGATTTTTTTGGGTTTTGCTTCTAAATTACTTAAGAGTTAAGAGATTTCGAAGCATATAATCTGATCTTTTGTCTACCTTTATGTTCAGGTTCTGAGAGGTCAGCAGTATGGTAGAAGCTGTGATGTGTGGAGCGTTGGCTGTGTTGTTATAGAAATGGCTTGTGCTAAACCTCCTTGGAATGCAGAGAAACACTCCAATCATCTTGCTCTGATATTTAAGGTGAGGTATTTTGTTACTGCCATTATTCTACAACAGACAACAAATTGTATACAGCAACATGAATTTTAGAAAAGTATACAAGTATCAGCAGTTGTTGCAATAGCTCTTTTTTATATTGGATCTGTTAGTACAAAACAATACTGGTACCAACATAACCCTACTTGCTTGTTTAAAAATAGATACCAACACAATAATATGCCAAGTAATGGAATTGTAGAAAAGTTTGTATTAAAAGGGACCTTAACGATCTTCTAGTTCTACCTTCCCTTCTGCCATGTGCAGGGACACCTTCCACTAGGCCAAGTTGCTCAAAAAGGTCAGTTCTAAGATATAAATACATAGTGTAACAGGCTAAAAAAAGAAAAATCAAGAATAGAGTTGATCATTACTCTAGGCAGAAAATTGGGATTTTAACTTTTTCTTACAATCCTGTAAAATATAGGACCAGAAGGAGGTTTTGTACCATTTAAGTGTGTATTCATATTTCACAGTGGGGAGAATATTTTGGTAAAAACCTACTGTTCCAAGTTCAGATTTTGCTGAAAGATATTTACCATTATGCCATGCTATACATGATTATTGCCCCTTCCTTTTCTCAGTCATCCATCTTGGCATTCATGTTTCTTACTGAAATCAGTTAGGTATATTTAATTCTAAAAGTCTAGTTAATTTTAGGTTTGAATGAAAAATACTGCTCCAAAGTGATCATCTGGATTTTCACTATCATGAATGAAGAAAGTGTTTGTACTAAAGAGAACTAGCACAGCAGTATTCAGATATGTTCTAATTAAGTAAAAATCACTTGTGATAAGAGATGTAATTGTCATGGTTCTGTGTCTTTGTGAATTTAGTGGTGCCACGCTAGTGTTCTCAGTCATCTTGCTTAATTTGATCTAGAGAAAATAAAAACTAATTTGACTGGGGGAGATCTACATCTGTTTGAGAAATACTGCCATTTGGGGTGGTAGCAGAAATACAGTAAAGATAGTGCAAGAGAGCATGCCCAGCTTAACATATTGTAAAGTAACATCTCTCAGCTTAATCTGTCTCCATGTTGGCTTATGCCAGTTAACAGTGAAGGCAACTAATAGACTAAAGAATACCTGTATGTGTGGCATTAGAGCTTTTCCTAGGCCTGCTCAGCACGTGATCACTGCAGAATCTTGCTGTAAGGAGCAAATTTAGAGAAAAGTATAAGGAGGGTCAGACTGTGAAAAGCAATAGGCATAAGGACAGCTTAAACTGAAAGTAGTAATGTAGTAGTCTTCAAACTGCAGTAGGAAATATGCTGAATGGAGAAAATTTCATAAATATAACTCATCAGCTGAAGTGATGAGCTTGTCGGAGGTTTTTTGGGGTAGAAGAAGGGGCTTAATTGCTGACTTCTAAAAAGTTGTTTTCCTTTGTTCAGATTGCTAGTGCAACTACTGCTCCATCTATCCCTACACATCTGTCTCCAGGCTTGAAAGATGTGACTCTTCGGTGTTTAGAACTTCAACCTCAGGACAGACCCCCATCAAGGGAGCTGCTGAAACACCCAGTCTTCCGTACTACATGGTAGCTACTTATGTGTAAGGCTGAAATACTGAAGAAAATGCTACTTAACATACAATAACTGTCTTGCAGTGCAGTTAAGCGCAGCAAATTTTATTTTTCTCTGGCCTTAATGATAGATACATCAAGAAGTTATGGCCAGTGGGGGATCCTGCCTAAGTATGTGATTGACAAATCAAGATCTTTACCTAAGATCAGTATGCAACATCTGACAATTTGTGCAGAGATTTGTAAACTGTGCCTTTTCAAAAATCTGGCTCTATGTGAATACAAAAGCATTTTTCCTTAAATCTGCAAGATTATTTAGCAGGTAAGTAATTTTTAATTTTATTTGGAGCACTTTTCAGCAATATTAGCAGCTGAGAGGCTCAAGATCTATTTTAATATAGCTATCACTGTTTCCATTTCACATCATGTAGATGTTCTGCAATTAGTTAGTTTTCAGTACTGGTTAAAAGGACATTCTGTATTTGTCCTTTTACATGATGCTCTCTGAGTAACAAATCCAAATATTGATGGAAACTTTAAAAAAAAGGCATATTGCCTTCCTATAAAGTAAGAGCAGGCACTTGTGGTTCACTGTGCATTTACTGGCCATGTAATTTCTCTCGAAATTAAAGTTTGTTTTCTTTGTATTTTTAATTCTTGTGAAAAGGGGATATTTTAGTCTTTAGACAAAAAGATGCAAACTGTGTCATGGAATATTTTCCTGACACAAGAGTTTTAAAACCAGATTTGCTGGATATCTGGAATAAAATGCCACCTTCAACAAGGATGTGTTGAAGGCTCTGATAGTATAGGTTATTTAATAAACAAGATTGTTCTGTATAAAGCAACTTAGTCTGAATCATGCTAGAAGTTGTTGAGCCTTTTTTATTTTCATATAGCAGTTTCTTCTGGCAAATCACGTAGAGAAGTTTCATGTCAAAGGCCTCTCCAAACCCAGCTCCCACTAAAGTTTTTATGGGAGGCTTTGTCATCTACTTCAGCGTGAGCAGGTGCCAAATGTGCAAATCTCATTCTTTGTGTAAAGAAACTGAGGTTACATTCTCTACTGATAAGAAGTTTTACCTGCTGTTTTCCTTCTGCCATACATCATCTATTTACTGTAGCCTTTAGTGATAATTAATTTGAAAATGTTAAAAATATTACTGTAAGAAAGGTATTTATTTTAACAAGAAACAAACTTTGACTTGAAGAGCAAGATAAAGTAAAATGTGAAGTAAAGCTTCACCTGTAGTGCAAAATTTGTGGTTTTTTTTAGCAGCCGTGGATTTTTTTTTAAACAGTTTTTAAAATTATTTTAAAGGCAGGTTTTTAGATTCTGATGCATGTAATACTGAAGGAAAATGGCAGCTTTTTCTTTTGCTTTTTTAAAAATGGGGATCTTTTTTAATCTAATACTGATTGTGTTTAATCCATTTTGAAAAAAATACTGTTCATGTTATAACTCTTCAGAAGCCAGTTGGATTGTTGGACTCAAATAGAATTGGTTATTTTCAAAAACTCAGGACAAACTAAATAAGCTATAGTACCTTAAAAATGTATAATACAAATTGGAAGTAAAACATCTTAGAGATAAGTTTACATGAATGATAGTGCTCATACTAATAAAAAAAAAGGCAGTGTCATCAGTTGTGAATGTATTTCTTTTGGAAATTTTACATTCCTTTGTTTTGGATGATTGGCAGACCTTGAAGAGTTAAAAAGATAATACTGAAATGTGAAGTTTGGTAGCTCTGTTTTGTACTTGACTTTTTTTTTGACCACTTTAGAATTTCTCATTCTAATAAGATTATTTCCAAGTCTTATGTGCAAGCTTTAAAGGATGCACTCTTGCCAATTCATGTACTGGAAAATCAGTTGTCAGATTAATACTGTTTCTGGCAGAAATGTAAACTGTATAAACTGATGAACCTCAGCTAATCAGTATTACTTTGTAGATCACTATGCCTACCACATTTCAAACTCAAACTGCCTCTTAGGTGTCCAAATGCATTTGTTTGAGTTTGTGTTTCGCTCAGCTTGCTGGTAATTGTGGTGTTTTTAAAAATGCAGATGTGATGTAATATTCTTATTTTCTTTGGATCAAAGCTGGACTGAAAATTGTATTGTGTAATTATTTTTTTGTGTTCTTAATGTTATTTGGTACTTAAGTTGTAAATAACGTCTACTGCTGTTTATTCCAGTTTCTACTACCTCAGGTGTCCTATAGAGTTTCTTCTACCAAAGTTCACTTTCAAAATGAAATTATATTTGCTATGTGACTGATTCCTAAGACTTCCAGGGCTTAAGGGCTAACTTCTATTAGCACCTTACTGTGCAAGCAAATTTTACGGAAATCTCTGGGTTAAGAAATTTGGCTTCGTTGTATCCTTTGTTATTTTAAATATATCGAGATATTTTAATTAAAAGTTTTTACCCCATTGAACCAATTTTATATAGTATAATTTGTACGTATTTTGGTGTTTTTGTCTTTATAGTAAATAAAAGTTTTTGAACAAATCTTGTCCTTTGCTTATTAAAATGTCAATATCTTCAGTTTACTGATGCGAGTAAAATATTTCTGGTACACTTGACTGTTTATACACAATTTTGTACACCACACTTGGTATATCAAGACTTGTTTTCTAATATTAAATAACACATGAACGAGTTTTGGCCAATATCTGTCTATTTATATCTATATCTTGGCTGTATCGATAAAGAATGGTTAGATAAGGGGCAGCAACAAAGACTAATTTATTTTTTTTTACTGATGATAAAGATAGCAACTTCTCTTAAGACAACACTGCTATTTACAAACCTCATTTGTTTTTGCCTTTAGGTCAAGAATTAAATGTCTAAACTCTGCATTACTGCAAATGTTACAATTACCTAGTCAGGTGAGCTGGTTTGATTAGATCGGTTCTGGAGCCATTGAAGTGTATCTTGGAAGTCAGTCTGCTGTTTTATGTTTTTGGTGAAATGATTCTGCTTGCGATTTAAGTAGCAAATACAAGCCCTTCCTTGTTCAGGCAATCTGACTGTATTGCAAAGCTAGGACTAGTTTCACTTGATAGTCTTTCTCCAGATATTTTTTAAATTTTAAAAATTAATCTTTTTTTTTTATGGAACACAATTTTCAACTATAGCCTACAAATTCTGTTCTTCAAAGGATTACACTTTTTATAGTTTCCATTAGTTATGTGACTTTCTACAGATAGGGACAAACATACTAATTCACCAGCAAAAACTGGCAGCAGAAATCTTCAGATAAGTTCTAATATCTGATCTTTAAAATCAGAAAAATGTACTAACTGAAATACATGACAAGGATTAAGTAAAAGATACATTACAATTAATTTATCTTCCTTTACTTGATTTACCTTCTGAATTGTGCAGTACTGCGTCATACTTGCAACATTGCAGCCTAGTTTTAGTAACAAGGGATAGCAGAGATCTCCTGTCCCGGCAGTTGGCAGTAAAGTCAAAGACACCTACTTAGAGAACCAAATGTCTTCATTTGCAAAGGGCATGTTCAGTTCTTCCACAAGCAGATGGTACGCTCTATGCCTGTTTGAATTTCTCTGGTGGGAATAACATCACATTTCTACATGATGGTCATAGGTTGAAGTCTGATGTTTCATCTTGCGAAGTTCTCACTTAAAGGTGACAATTGCCTCCAGGACATGTTGGAGTGTCATGAGGATCACGTATGTCCTTCCATCACATGAGTGGGCAACCTGTGTGCGTGGCTGTTGTGACCTGACTCAGACCACTTTCCAAGTCACTCTATTTCCCTTACTAACTTTTCACTCATTATTTAGCTTTCCATGCCAACCTGAATCACGAATGTGACTGTCTTGCTTTTAAGAGCTGCAGTATGCACGTACTGTGGCAAACATGTATGTTGTTTTCTGGTTATGGCACACAGCTGCTAATCCGGAGTTGAAGGGAGACCTTTCTTCCCTGTCATTACTGAGGAAGTCCAGGAGATGGCAGGGAAGCACTTTCAGCCAGCCACTGTGCCTTCTGTTGTTTCCCTTGGTTTGCAATACCTCAGTTTGCAATACCTCATTGCTCAGCTCCTGTTCTCGAGAAAAATGTTCCAGGTCATCAGTAGAATTAAAGTGATCATGGAGTAAATCAAGATGCAATTTATAAATACTTGCAAGGCTCTGAAACAGGAAGTTAATTCAGTTTGTTTTATTGCTTTGGTGGACCTGTCTTAGATTCCCAAACTCTCTTCAAAATTTCAGGTCTGGCAATAGGAGTATAACCCCTGAGAGGGTTTGGAGGTTTGATTTCTCTGTTTACCCCCAAACCGATTCTCAAACACTTGCTCCATGTTTTTAAACTAGTTTTCAAAGAAAGTAAAACACATACATACATATTCGTGTTTTCCCAATTCATCGGCAGTTTTTAACTGAAAAATGATGCAGATAAGGAGCAGTATCCAAAGATGTAAGTATTGTGAAAGTAGGTACCCAAGCGAGGAGGGACAAGTGGCTAAAGAGGTGATAACAGTACCCTTATCTTGACACCTGTAATGATTTGTAAAGAGTGATTTGCAGAGCTTTGCTAATTTTTGAAGATCAATTGCTGAGCAGTTGTTTTCCTCACTCGATTTTTGTTTGTTTGTTTTTTGGGGGTTTTTTTTAAATGTTACAGATAAATGATGGTACAATGTGGCACCCAAAGGGCTTATGACCCCAGTTGTAAATGCTCGTGATTTGTAGCATATCTCTTCAGTCTGGCTAGATGGGTGTGCAGTAAATGCATCACTGATCCGCAGGCTGCATCTCCCGGTCATCATAGCCAAATACTAGGCACAAGTGTGGACAGAAATATAACAGGTTTCAGGTCTGGGCTATTGATCCACTCTCTTCATGACATAGATCGCAAGTCTGTAGCGTAAGTCTTATGAGGAGCAGCTGAGGGAGCTGGGGTTGTTTAGCCTGGAGAAGAGCAGGTTCAGGGGAGACCTCATCACTTGCCCAGCAATCCTGAAAGGAGGTTGTAGTCGGATTAGGGTTGGACTCTTCTCCCATGTAAATAGTGACAGGACAAGAGGACGTGGTTCGGGTTGGACATTAGAAAGAATTTCTCCAGTAAAAGGGTAGTTAAGCACTGGAACGGTCTGCCCAGGGAGTCGCACTTTCTGAAAGTGTTCAAGAAACGTCTGGACACGTCACTTAGTGTTGTGGTTTCGTTGCCGTGGTTGGTGTTCAGTCATAGGTTGGACTCGATGATCTTGGAGGTCTTTTCCAACCTAATTGATTCTATGATCATCTGAAGCACTAACAGCCCTCAGCATCACTAGAAGCAGGCACGAGATGATTTTGAAAAGCTGACATCATAGTGCCGGGATTGCTCCTGGATGCAGAACTGTCAAGGAGGTGGGTTCAATCGCTGCTTCTAGATAATTTCCAAGCCACCTTTTTAATCTGGTACCAGATCTTGTCTTTTTGAATTGTTTAATATAACACAGAAGGGACACGTAACGCTCTTCAGAGAGAGGTGAGCGTACTTTATATCTGGGAGGTGCCTTTCCCGATGCCCGCGGCTCTCCCTACTCGAGTATCCCTGCCCGCCGCCCCCCGCGGGGCCGAGTCCTCACGGGCCCTCCCGCGCCGCGGCCGCTCGCAGCCAATGGCGGCTCAGCACACAAACGCGCCCGCGCGTGCCCGCAGCACGGACTGGCCGCCGCGTTCGCGCGGGCGCGGCTGGGCCGGGAGGGCGGCGCGGGGCTGTGAGGGGGCGGCCGTCGGGCTGAGCCGGCCGTGCCGTGACCGCCATGCGGTGGGCGCTGCTCAGGGCGCTGCGCCGCCGCTGGGCAGCCTACAAGTACCGCTTCGTGCCCTGGCTCGCCCTCAACCTCCGCCGTCAGGGCAGGTGAGGCGCGGGGAGAGCTCTCGGGCGCCAGCCCAGTCCCCGCTGCCCCTTCTCGGAAGAGACCGGGGCCGCCGCTCGGGTTTGTCACTGGATAGTGGTTCGGCCTTGGGGTGTCCCTTGGCTGGCATGGAACTCTTATTTAGATTTTTTTAAAATGGTATTTAACATTGAAACTATATAGGTTGATTGTTGAGGTTTTGTTTTGGTTTTTTGTAAGGTGCGTTTGCCCAATTTTGAAAGGAAAACTAGTGTTTGAGTTTAAATGATTATGACATTGTTATAAGGAACTAAACTAAAACAAGTAACTAAATTAAAGTCTCTCTCATCAACATAACATTTATCCTCACCTCATTTAAAGTGTGATGAACTACTTGTATTTTTTTTAATAAACTTCAATAATCATGTTTCATTTTTGGTGCATTTGTCACAGAGCGCTCAGGAGGGTTTAATCTGCTTGACTTGCAGTAAATACACAGATGATGGTTCTGTGGTAGAGCAGGCACTGGTTTGAACTAAACAATCCTTTTATTTCACCTTTAGGTGTTTTTAGTGTTATAAGCAGTTCTAATTAGAACAAACATGAAAAAAGTTGGGTTTTCTGAAACAACACTGCACCTAAGTTACTGCTGCTGCAAAATGGCTCTTTTCTCCTTATTTAGGAAAAAAAAGTAATATTAATATGTCTTCAATTTTAAAATACTTTCTTTTCTTCACAGGACCGTCCGATATGTTCCTGAAAGCTCTCAAGACAAAATTATCTCTGATGAAGATGTCTTTGAAACACTACTGAAAACATTTAAAGCTCTGTTCCTAAATGATTTCAGTAGACAAGCGGATATTTTGGCCTTGCTTCCAGAAGTCAAATGTCAGTATCTGGAATTACTGACTTGGGAGCAGAAGCGGTCAAAAGTAACTTCGTGTAACCGTGGGAGTCAGCAGGTGTTTAGTCCTGAGGAAGTTCTGTTAAACACACTTGGATTCACTGTTGGTAGAGACCGGAGTTCCCTCGTGTCTGCTGGAACTGGAGTCTTTGTTACCAAAGGTTTTGTGCCAAAAGGGACGGTTGTGTCAATGTATCCTGGTAATGGAATGTTCTTATTTTTGGTTTAGATATGATTTCTAACTGTTTAATTATGGATTGCCAAAGTTCATGCTTATTTTTATTTTATGGCATTTATTTCTGTCATTTCTTAACAAAATCACAAGTTATGGTGCATGAGAATATTTATAAACTGACTAGACTTGTTTTGGAAATAAGCAAAGCAATATTGGGAGGGATAATTTTATTAATTAAAAAAGTTCAGTACTTAAAGTCTGATTTTCCAGCTGTTACAAAAGCTGTTCCAGATTCTTTAAACACAAATGCATGGGAGAAATTTCAAGTAGCTGAACAGTACAGTTTAATTCCTTGGGGTTTCCATTTTGGTTCAGGATCTGAAAAATGAGGTTCTGAGACCTCCACACGAGTCAGTAGACAAAATCATGAGTTTCTTCAAAGCACAAAAGTATAAATTGGAGAATGAAAATAAAGTGTTCATTTACCAGAACTATTCTGTAAAGTATATGTGGAAAAATCAACACTCCTCTTTCCTTCTCCTCATTTTTTGGAACTGTATTTATGTACATTTCTTAGGGAGGTTTGTAATTCTATCAGTATGGCCCAGCTAGGAGTGCTCTGCTGACATGCTTTGAGTTTATTTCTGTTCCGTCTGTCAACAGAATCACCCCCTGCATGTGGACTCTGGCTTGTGCCAGCACTGCGGGATCGGGAGCAGCCCGAGCCCTGGGCAGGGGAGCACAGGGGAGCTGTACCAAGGCAGGAGTGTACAGCCATTACCATTGATTACTGGTGAACTGAACAGTTGTCAAGTAACAGTCACAGTGAGTGGTCCTGCTGCTTTGCAGGTCACTTAAATTTTAGGCACATACTAAATGTGAGCCTGGGTTCATTCAGAGTCTCCTCTGGCAGCAGCTCTAGCATTAAAAGGGAATGGGCAGGTGAAATGCCTTTCATTTTCAAGGGAATGAAGGAAAATGCAGAGTGATGGGCTGGGTATGATACCCTGTGGACAGGGACCCTGCATTTTTGAGCACAGCCTGCCCATGGCCTTTGCCTGGCTCCTTGTGAGACTGCAGTGAAGGACTTCTACTGAGGGGTGCTGAAGGTGTGGTGGGTGTGAGGGGGATGCAGGACAGCAATTCCATGAAAAACTGCGAGCCTGTCAGCTCTTACTTTTCTGTGCTTGGAAGTCAGGGCAGGTTAAATCCCCTCTGCAGATTTGGGAAACGGTCTGCTGAAATAATTTCTTCTTGGTTTGTCATTTTCCATTTCCTGTACCAAGCAAAATCTCTGATGTAGGGTGGTGGAGGAGGTTGGTCTTTCAGATTCCTTGCTGTCTGCATGTGCTTTTCAGAATCCTGACATGGTAGAAACAAAATAGCATAGTCTCTTCAGCTGTGTTTTCCTGAGCAAACATCACTTGACGTTCTCCTCTCTGAAGCTGATCAGTTGGCTTTAAGGCGTTATCTACCTGTCCCAAAGATACTGAAGTCAGACCTTCTCTCTGATGATTTCCTACAATGGCTTCCCTCTTTGGAATACCTCAGCTCATTTAGTTGTGTGAGTTTTTTTGCATCCCAGAAAGTTGCGTATAAAAGCCTTTAGGTTTACAAATGTCAATGTCACTAAGTGAGAAGGGAGTTCTCTCCTATCCCCTCTCTCCTTTGAGTTTCTGTGTGAAGGGGACTGGATGATACCATAAGCCCATTTTAACAATTAACTTATTTTCTTCTGAAATAATAATATCTGTCTTGCAACAGGTACAGTATACAGAAAGCATGAGCCCATCTTTTTCCAGTCCCTTGGCAATCCCTTTATTTTTAGGTGCATTGATGGAATCCTTATTGATGGGAACGATAAAGGACTATCAAGATCAGTGTACAGGTAAGCAAAAGAAATGGGGGATTGTCACTCATCTGATTTAAAAGAGGGGTACTAATAGTCTCAGTTCCCTGTTGTCTTACCCTAAATTGAGTTTACATGATTGTCATCCACCTGTGTATATCTCATAATGCAAACAGCACAAGGGTGAAGAGTTGCTGGTTGTGATCCTTTATTGTGTCTTTGTCTGTAACACCAGAGAGATGAGTTTTGATGTACTGAGACTTTCTGGTAAAGAAATTAGTTTTAATAAGCAGAATGTAGCATGAAAGGATTTAAATGTTTCCGAGCTGTTACTCAAACCTGCCTAGTTTGGCCCATCAAATCCAACGCCCTGCTCCTGGCAGGACTGCCTAAAATCAAACCATAGGACTAAGAGCATTGTGTAGACATTCCTTAAACTCCAACAGACTTGGTGCCATGACCACTCCCCAGGGGAGTCCAGTGACCAGCCATCCTCTTGGTGAAGAATCTTTTCCTAATGTCCAGGCTGAACTTTCCCTTACACAGCTAGCCTGGACTGCCTTAACTTACCTTAAAATATAATTTGTAGCAATTTGTGTTTAAATATGACATGAAAAGAAAATAGTAACTAGCAAAATTATCTAAAATAATACCTAGTTTGAATATTAATACCTACTAATACCAGATTTTAATTTTGGGAGTGAATTTGGGGCTAATGCTGTAATGAGCCTTTGCATCTTTAGAGGTGAGTGAGATGAGCTGACACTTCTGTGACAGTAACATTTGATGTTGGTTTCTGGCAGAATATGTGGTAGTTTTGTGCAGATTCTTTCACCAGAGTCTGAAAGACACCACACACCAGAGGGAGGTTTAAATACTCTTTTTAAAGTATCATCAAGGTGTTGATCTGCAGCAACTGTGGCCATTTCTACAGGAGGAAGTAAGAAAACTTATTAGGTGAAGAAGCAGTGATTCACACTGAGGCTGTTGGTCATTTCAGGTCTTGCAGGAGGAGAGATCAGCTTGGCCCATTTCAGATGAGTGATGAGAGCTGGCTCACTGCTGCTCCACAAAACCCACTGGCAGTGGGACAGTATGTCAACAACTGCTCACATGGTAAGTTTCCAGGTAAATTTTTGAGGCTTGAGTTTGTCTTTATAGATATAAATTACTTTGGAGGTAACACAGAGAATAGGATACTGATCTTAGGGGACAGTAGTTCTGTTTAAAACAAGATAAGCACTTACGGGATAAAACGTTTCTGAGAGTTTTTGTCACAGTTTGGTGTTGGAATCCTTCAGTGCAGCAATGCATCAAATACCCTTGTTCTTTTCTCACTAATTCCCCCAGTTTCCTTCCTTGTAGAATGAAAGGCACACACCCCAAAATATGAGATGGTTGGATAAGATATCTGGCAAAGGTCCACTGGGCTGAGACAGAACACAGAGTTTCAAATCAAGCTTCCCAGTCTTGTTCCAGCAGACTTCATGAGAAAACCAAATGCACAGTGACATATACAGTAAGATTCTGTCACTGCTCATTTTGAACCGTTTTTTAGACTTCCTTATGTTTGTGCACAAAATCTATGAAACTGTTGGTATGATCTCACTGTTGGACCTGAAGAAGGGAACTATTTATTCTGTGTCACTGTTGGTCTTAAGTAATTCATGGGGATGGCTGTGATACATGGAAAGTTGAATTGATACCATACCTGCCATATCTAGCTTCTGAGTGGCTTTCATAGCCTGCATTACACTAAAGATTCCCTGACTCCAAGTAGCATCCAGAAAAGTTGCTGGAGTAGCAAACCAAGTATGGACTGGCACAGACTGTCCCATGAAACTGTTTCTTCCAAGTCCAGTGTCCATGACATAGACTTCCCTCTTTCTGCTGGACAGATTGGGATTTCCTCCCTGGCTGTATTTCTGACATATTTTGACACTAGAAAAAATTTTTTTCAGTATTTTTTTTAACAGTGAAAGCAAACATTGTGTATTAACAACATTAGCAGTGCTGTAAGCTATCTCTGGTGCTAAGCAAGTTGTGCCTCCTCATATACAAGTTGATAATCGAGTCAAGCTCCTGTAGTTGGTTGTGTAAATTCAAAGTAGGACTTCAGGGGAGTGCAGTAGCTCCCAACAGAGGAGCGGTTTTCAGTCCTGATGAAGCATCAGGTATTTTTGTATCAGTACATTTGATGTTTTTACAGATCTTTAAGCACTATCTAATATTTCCTTTGTATTATTGAGACTTTTTTTTTTTCTTATTTCTAGAAAAAGCAGCAAACGTATGTTATCAAGAGTTTGATGTGCCGGAACATTTTCCAGTAGAGCTGAAACAGTACCTTCCAAACATCGTCTACAACCATGATACAGAGAGGTTGGCAGCAAATGAAAGAGCTCATGGATTTGTATGATACAAGCATACTGCATGTGTAAAAAAAGACAGACAGTTGAAAAATCATATACAGCATGAAGATGAGTTACACAAAAATGTGCAACTATATGGGAGAGTTAACTCTTTGAATAGACTAAGTTTAGTTCCAAGACTGTTTGTTCCTTTTTCCGCATCTTCTCAAATGAGTTCAACGTGAAGACACAGTTTTACAAGCAGTGATTGGGTTGCACTGTAGGGCAATTCTTCTGAATCCCATGAAGCACTGGTTATATTTTGCTTGTATTACAGTATTGGAGGTTTTTGGTATGTATTTCAAATGTAGTTAGTGATCTTTAACCGTTCAAAGCCCTTCTGAGATAGTTCAGGTTTAGACTTCTTACTCTCCCGGTTCTCCGTGTCTTCTGCTTATGTGACAAATAAGCTGAATTTGCAAAAAGAAACCTAAAATTATATTGAGACAGTGAAGTACTATGAAGTATAAAGGCATGTGACTTTTAGTTATAGTACACAATTACAACATCCTCATTATGATGTGGAAATTCACCTTTTTTTGGAAATTAAAACACTTGGAAACCTTTTTCAGATAATCTTCATTTCAAGGATGAATGAGGATTTTAGAGCAGATCATGTGAACTTTTAATGTAATTCTGGAGCTATTTTAAAACTCTGAAATTGGAGAAAGTTATGGTGCATATTGGCAAATTGGCTTTTCTGATTAAACTTAGACTTTGTTGAGGCAAGGTTTAAGATGCCCTTGTAACCTGCAGATAATTAAGTAAATGCTAATAAAATAACCAGTAGGACTGATTTCTGATGAAGCATGGATGCTGTACTTGAAGTGTGAAAGCACAGTGAGGAGAGATATGGGACCTTTTCAGGAAGGGGGAATTTTGCTCTCTTCCTTGTAATCTGTGGAAGAAAGTATGGTCTTTCAGTCATTATTTCTCCCAGTGTACAGCCACTAGACAAAAGATCATATCTACTTCCAGCTGCTTGGTTTGATACTGATATATACAATGCTGGCAGCATATGTAATCTGGTTTCTAAGTCTTTTTCTGTCTTGTAAAAGAGTTCTTAGGACTTTTTTACTTTTTGGTTGGTATGTTTCAAAATGGCCTCACACTAAATTTTTAGTAGTCAGACTGTTTGGGTTGGTGCTGTTTTTCTCTTTCTGGTTGATCAGCATCAGAAGCATGTGCTCTCCTTCCTAGAATAGATATCTCAGCTTTGGGGCATGGTCATTTACTGAAAGGAAGTTGGGGGCAGTGGGTTCCTAAATATATCTGTAAGAAAAATGCCAGCCCCTGATTTCAGCTTGGAGTTTATGGAGAAGTCACCCCTCACTGTAGATTGAAGCAGATCTCTGCAGTTCAGTGCTGTCTTCCTGGGTATTGGTGGGCTCAGAGTAGCTTTAGTCGAGTATCACCTGTGGGCAGGTGTGTCTAGAGGAATGGTTTCTGCTCCGTGAACTTTGATATAGCTTCTCCTGAGTAAGTCTTGACTAATTCTTTTCAATTCTGAATAACTGTATGAGTGAAAACATTATTTGCATACCTACATAGGCTGTGCTTTTTTGGTAATTGTATTTGTTTTGTTTATATTTGTCTGTATTTCAGTGTTGTTTTTCCATGGTCCCTGCCCTGCATTATGCCTATTACTCCCAAAACTAATCTAGACAAAGCCATTGTTTTATCTTCTTAAAATGAAGAATTAAAAAAAAAATCAAAAGGAAATATAATTGTTCACTTTCACATGTTTTCTTATCCTTTTTTTACAGCCACCTGAGGTGTGTAGTTCTTGTCACTCTCAGAGACATCAAGCAAGGAGAGGAACTTTTTTCAAATTACTACACTGTTGTCAGATGAATTAATTGATTCAAGACTGAGGAAATCTGTGTCAATAAAATATGTACTATGTCTGTACTTCAAGCTTCATCATCATTTTTACTCAAGGGAAGGGCTGTAGCCTCTGCCATTTGGAGAGCAAGCTGAAGGCTTGAATTTCTCTGAAAACAGTCCACATTCAATGCACAGGTGAAGGTTTACCCATTTACATCATTAGGTTCTCAGCTGTCTGCTGTTGTTCTGCTTATTGGTGTTCAGCTGTCCATATGGTAGCTTATAAAATTAAAACCCAAGTTCTGGATATGTCGTTAAATCTACTCAATTGCACAGTTGTCTGTAACTGGGACTCAGGACATAACTTGTAAAAATAACTTCCCTCATAGTTCACAGTACTTACTAGTTCTGGTTCTCATGTTCTTGGAGCTGACCCCTTTGGTATCAGCTTCCTTTTAAAAAGTATTCCAATGCTGTGAGTTGGCCTCTGGATGACAGTGCACCATGCAGGCACAGCTGAGGGGCCCACCAGCATGGTTCCAAAATGGGCTTCATGTTAGGACATCTTAGCCACTGGCTTCAGTCCTGCCTGTCCTGGGCTAGGAGGAAGGGCGGTGTGTGTCTTGAAGCCTTGTCCAATCTTAACTTCAGTGATTCACTGAAAGTTTCCTGGCATGTGGCAACTTTCATAGCTTTTATTCTCAAAGACAGAGAGCATCATGTTGCAGTGTAGCTGGAGGAAACAATGCCAACCAAGTGTGCTATTTTTTTAATGAGTGGCTGGTATAAACTGATCCAGGTATTCCTACATTAATTCTTGCTGCTGTCTGCAAACTGCAGTCAGAAAGATCATCCCAGTATACTTACTGCAGAAGTCCAAGCAAGCCTCCCAGTGACTTTGTGGTTGGCATAAGCTCATGAGAAAGGAGCTGGGAAACGGTGTGCTGTAAGGAATTAGGAGTGGCTGGGGCAGCCAGGGTGCCCTTGCTTGGCTGCTGAAGCACCTGGTCTCTTTTCAGAATGCAAAGCTTTTGGTGTCTGTGTTACTTGGTCCGTTTCCAAGCCTTGTCTTTCAGATTCATTTTGAAGTCCTTTGCTGCCAGAGCAGGCTGGCTGCTTCAGCAGGATTTAAATAGCAGAGCTCTGAGGTAGTAGCATCTGGCTCTGCATGGGTTGTGCAAGTTTTATGGTGATGCTTTGGATGACTTCCAGTGACAGTCCTTATGTCTTCACTGCATGGTAACAGATCAGACAGTGATCTACTGAAGTCCACTGAAGAGGATGCTCCTCCTCCATGACTCTAAGGACCCCTTCTTTCCTAAGCTGGCCCTTCTCTCTAGCTCTATACAGGCCTGTCAGCCTGACCTCAGTGCCTGGCAAGGTTAAGAGGCAGATCATCCTCAGTGCAATCACACAGCACCTACAGGATGGACAAGGGATCAGACCCAGCCAACACAGGTTTAGGGAGGGCAGGTCCTGTCTGACCAACCTGACCTCCTTTTATGATCAGGTGACCCGCCTGGTCGATGAGGGGAAGGCTGTGGATGTGGTCTGTCTGGACTTCAGCAAAGCCTTTGACACCGTCTCCCACAGCATTCTCCTGGAAAAGCTGGCAGCCCACAGCTTGGACAGGGGCACTCTGTGCTGGGTTAGGAACTGGCTGGAGGGCTGGGCCCAGAGAGTGGTGGTGAACGGGGCTGCATCCAGTTGGCAGCCGGTCACTAGTGGTGTCCCCCAGGGATCAGTGTTGGGCCCAGTTCTGTTTAATATCTGTTGATGACCTGGATGAGGGGATCAAGCGTACCATTAGCAAATTTGCAGATGACACTAAGTTGGGGGGGAGTGTTGATCTGCTGGAAGGCAGGAGGGCTCTGCAGAGGGACCTGGACAAGCGGAAGAGATGGTCTGATTCCAATGGGACGAGGTTCAACAAGGCCAAGTGCTGGGTCCTGCACTTTGGCCACAACAACCCCATGCAGCGCTACAGGCTGGGAACAGAGTGGCTGGAGAGCAGCCAGGCAGAGAGGGAGCTGGGAGTTTGGATTGACAGGAAGCTGAACATGAGCCAGCAGTGTGCCCAGGTGGCCAAGAAGGCCAATGGCATCCTGGGCTGGATCAGGAACAGCGTGGCCAGCAGGACCAGGGAAGTGATTCTTGCCCTGTACTCAGCACTGGTGAGGCCACACCTCGAGTACTGTGTTCAGCTCTGGGCCCCTCAGTTCAGGAAGGATATTGAGGTGCTGGAGCAGGTCCAGAGAAGACCAACAAGGCTGGTGAAGGGACTGGAGCACAAGTCCTGTGAGGAGAGGCTGAGGGAGCTGGGGTTGTTTATCCTGGAGAAGAGGAGGCTCAGGGGAGACCTCATCACTCTCTACAACTCCCTGAAAGGAGGTTGTAGACAGGTGGGGGTTTGGTCTCTTCTCCCAGGCAACCAGCAGTAAAACAAGAGGGCATGGTCTTAAGCTCTTCAGGGAAGGTTTGGGTTGATATTAGGAAGAAATTCTTTACAGAGAGAGTAATCAGACATTGGAATGGGCTGCCCAGGGAGGTGATGGATTCTCAGTCCCTGGAGGTTTTTAAGATGAGACTGGATGTGGCACTTAGTGCCATGGTCTAGTAACCACAGTGGTGTTGGATCAAGGGTTGGACTTGATGATCTCAGAGATCTTTTCCAACGCAGTTGATTCTATGATTCTGTGATTCTCTCTGGGAGGAGATTATTTGGCACCTTATGATCTGTGGAGAAGGCTGGATGTTGCAATATCTGCAGCATTCCTTAAGCTGGGGTTTATGGGTGAGTGGGCATCATGGATGGAGTGATGCACTTCACCTGTAGCAGAGAAACAATACACTATAACAAGTCAGTTAACAATCTCAGTGGTAGGCGTGACCATGTTTTAACAAGATTTGATGGCAAGGCACACTTAGCTGTTTACTGCATACAGGTCAGGTTCAGACAAAGCTGTCACTGCATCCCTGCTGTCAGATCATGAGGTTCAGACAGGAACCCCTTGCTTTCTAAACTCCTCAGACAGGAGTTCAGGCACAGCTGGATCCAATCCTGGTTCCAGACTTGGTCGACAGTTTATCAATTCTTTGTATCCCTGAGCTAAGATGCCAAAGTTTAGCACACTTACTGAGAATGTACTCCCACAAGGAATTGCTCAACCTAGAGGCATAACATCAATAGACACTCCTGCTCAGGGGGCGATCCTGGTGTGCAGCCACTGCTGTGCTGGAGAACTCAACAGACTCTGTAGTGCCCACTATTTATGGGGGAAGGCGACTGGCTTACAGTCATAGTTGTACAGTGGCAAAGTGTGGTGGTTTGAGACCCTCAGAAATCCAATTTCCAAGTTCAAACCCCCCCTCCCATAATTTGCCCCAGTGTGAGAGGGTTTTCAGACAAAACACAACTACTCAGCACTGGGGGAAGGGGAAAATACAAGGTTTATTTACATATATATGTATATATATATATATATATATATACTAGGTAACAACTTAGCTATCACTTCTACGATGAAATAATATATTTACATTAGATTAAATTTCTCTTTTTCTCCAACAAGAGTCCAAGAAGGAAAGAGGAAAAAGTCGTTCTGTTACTTTTCAGGTCACAGTTCCTTCAAATTAGTTTCTGTGGTATTAGTTAGTGTCCTTTATTTTTAAGGCAGCAAATTTAAGTATTGCAGTTAGAATTTTGCTGTTCTTACTTTGTGAGAATTCCAATCCCTCGAGCCTGAGCCTTCGGGGGATTTCCTTGGAGACTTTCACTCTTTTTCTCCAGTGCTGCCGCATTTCGAAGCTCCCTTCAAATGGAAGTCCACCCCACTCTCCAAAAGAGGGTCTCTAAAAGGGGTTTTGAGGAGATTTAATTCAGTCTTACCCTCAAAACCATCTTCATTGAGTTTTCCCTGTTCTGTTGCCAGCTCTTCTTCATTGCAGGAACATCTCTCTGCATCTTTGAGCCTCGCTCCACGCCATCTTGCTGCTGCTGGCTATCTTTCTGGCTTTCAGCCATTGCTGTCTCTGTTCAGCTCTGCAAATAGCTGTCTCCTCCCTCTCCCACAGAGGAGAGGAAGAAGGACCATTCAGAGTCCCCCTCGATCACCAGCCTCAAGGGGGACTTCACTCAGCTACCGAGCTGCTCCAGGCCCCCCAGCCAGAGGCTGGAGGGGAGGGCCTGCTGGCCCTCCCTCCTTGTGGCTTCACAACATGGCTACAACTTTTTCAACTTCCTTCTCTTCCAGCCTGTGCCATATGTTGATTTTTACAGTAGTGAAATGTAGCTTCTGATTTGCCCTGGCGCATCAGGAACACCACCCCCCGGGGTTAACCACTTTCTAACTCCAGGGGGAAAACACTTTTTATCCTAGGACACAAAGACATCTGGGCCACCATTCCAGGTAGGTCTGGCTACTATGTTTCATCTGACTACTCTCAAATCCCCCACTAGTGGTTATGGTTTAACCTCTGGATGGAGGAGAAACCTGCCACGGTGGGGAGGACTAGTCTTGGCATGCCAGGAAACGCATTGTTTTGCAGGCTGAGAGAGATGCCGTCATGTCAGGCCACAGGTTACTTCAGCTGTCTCATTATACGCTTGTTAATATACACTTTTAAGTGCCCAAGTTAAACATATACTCCTGACAATTTTGAAACTTAGGTTTACAATTTGTTTATTGAGAAAGATTTGCTTTCCTGCTCTTGCTGTCTCCTGGATGTGAATGTTGCTTGTTAGTGCAGGACCACAATACTGAAGTGCAATGCTCTTCTGTCACTAACAGGGTGCCTGGGAATGGCATCTTCCTGCTGAGGTACTAAAACCTGACAGCCTGCTTCAGGGACTGCTCATACACAGGGAAAGCACCACCTGGCCTGCAACTGGCAGCAGCACTTGATTTCTAAAGCCAAAGCATGACAGGAGGAGGAGCTGCACTCAGGTGGTACTGCTGAGCAAGAAGCAGCACAATGTGGTGACTGAGTGGGAACAAGGAAAATGGAACAGTAGAAGTAATGGTTACACATACCTCACAGTGTAAGGAGTTGCAGTTCCTAGGCGACTTCTGTGGCACTCTGGAAGGAGAACAGGAAAGGTGTGAGTTTGTGTAAATGCTGCTGCTGCTCATTCATCCCTCTTCTCTTGCTCTTAAAGCCACCATTTCTTCCTGGCTCATCAGACCCTACCATGAGCTGATCTGACCTGATAAACATGGTAACGACACCACCACAAACCCCACCCAGGCTTTCTTGCTTGCTTTGTTTTCTTCTATTGCAGTGAGTGAAATAGCTCATAGAAGGGCTAGAGTGAGCAAGACAGCAGGAGGCCCATAGGTGGTGGCAGAGTTGCTGATTTGACTCACTGGATCTTATGAAGCTATGCTTTCAGACACTTCTATTTTGCACATAAAGGTGATGCTGTACTTGCCCAACATCTCATTGCCTGCCAGGCTGCTCTGCTCCCTGGCTGTGTGTTCCTTCCCTGTACTAGTTCTGGAGCTCATCTCACCAGGTCAGTAACAGAAAACCGAGTCAGTAACTGCAGCAAAAGGCAGTGATGATGTTCTGCCATGTTAAAGAACTGTGTCAGATCTTTGGCATAGCAGGCAGCTGTGTGCCAGCCAAGGCACAAGAGTGGTTGGGGATAGGCAGCTGTGCTGCAGGGGGCCCACAACCTCTGCATGGCAAAGCAGCAGGAAAGCATGCTCCTGCTGGGGCATCCTGGCCTCCTCCTGTACCAGAGGGCCAAGTCTTACTGGGAACTCTAAATTACTTTTACTTACAGAGAGGGAAGAGAAATCCAAGAACTAATACAAAGTATTTTATCAATCTGATTGCCTGTAACCCTTGCTGCCTTGCAAGCTGTGGACAAAACAAATCAGCAAGGCAGCAGTGGCAACTGAGGTAAGTCTGGAGGTGAGGGTTAGATTGAGCTATAGAGTGGGGTTCCTGAGCTCTGGAAAACCAGAGCAGCAGCACTGAACCCCGTTCAGACCCAGAAGCACTCGGAAGCCAATTGGACACATTGCTGGGAGCAATGTAGGAGGTTTAAATGGCCCTAAGGAGCACAAGCCACTGGCAATGATAGCAGAGTATGATAGGGAAGGCAGGGAGGGCAGGACATGGCAGGGTGAACAGAGTATGGCAGTGAGGGCAGGGCACAGTACTTTGCACGGCTGTTCACACAGGAAGGGCTCCTCTTTGACCACCTGGGAGGAGCTAGTAGAGGCAGACAAACAGACTCAGTATGTGATGGAAAAGAGCTCAAAAAGATCCTTCCAGCCTCAGTCTTATCAGTGTTTAAGCTTTTTCAGTTATGGTGTTGACATGCCACAAAGCTCAGTCCCTCAGAGCTGTGGGAGTCACTGAACCAGCTATGTCAGAGGCCTCCAGTCAGACCTTCTGATGGCAGATGCAGCTCTGCAGGTCACAGGTTGCCAGGAGCACCTGCTGCCTCTTTGTGAGGCTGTGACAGAGCAACAGTTTTTTTGCAGGTGTGCCATGGTTGAAGAGCTGTGTCACCAGGGGAAGGAGCTACAGGAAGAAGTGAACAGGTTACTTGGTATTTGAGTGAACGTGCAAGAGACTGACCTATTATTTTCAGAGACACTACAGTCTCAAGACTCTCAGGAAATCCAAATCTCCATTGTAGTGGAGAAGCAGGTGGACTCAGAACCCTGAAACGTAATTAGTCAAGGATCTGTTGAAGATGAAGGCTGGAAGGAGGTCACTGCACATACCAGGAGGAAGGTTCTTCCTCCTGGAAACTGAATAAGTAGGACTGGCACCTTCTACAACAGGTATGAGGCTCTAGAAGGCCACACAACTGATGAGGTGAACAAAGGTCCCTCTGGCATAGAGGAGCTTCCTAAGGCAACACCAAACTGTACCCTGCATCACAACCTCCTCTGTCAAGAGAAAAAGAAGGGTAGTTGTAACAGGAGACTCCCTTCAAAGGGGAACAGAGAGCCTGATATGCAGACCAGACCCCATCCACAGGGAAGTCTGCTGTCTCCCAGGGGCTCAGATAAGGGACATTACTGGAAAACTCTCCAGTCTAGTAAGGCCCTCTGATTACTGTCCACTATTGGTTGTTCAAACCAGCAGTGACAAAATAACAAAGAGAAATCAGAGGCCCTGGGGTGATTGGCAAAGGGATCAGGAGCACAGGTAGTGATTTCCTCAATCCTTCTGGTAACAAGGAATAATATTGATAAGAACAGGCAGATCCCTCAGGTCAATGAGTGGCTCCGAGGTTGGTATAATTGGAAAAATGTTGTGGTTTTTTGACCATGGGGTAATCTGCTTAATGCCTGGTCTGCTCATGCCTGCTGGAATGCACCTTTCTCAGAGGGGAAAAAGAGTTCTAGCACAGGAGCTGTCAGGGCTCGTTGACAGCTTTAGAGTCGCTTGGAAGGGGGAAAGGGACAAAACCAGGCTGGGCAGTGATGAGCGATGTGATGGTGTGCCAAAATTTGAGAAAACCAGCATTTCAGAGGATCCCTCAGTCTGCCTCAAGAGGTGTTGGCTACAGTGTACCACACCTGAAATGTTTCTACACCAATGCACGCTGCAAGAGGAACAAACAAGAGGAGCTCAAAGCTTTGGCCCGGTCCAGAGGTTTGACATCATTGGCACAAGTGAAACCTGGTGGGATGAATCCTGTGACTGGAGTGCCCTGTTGGATGGTTACAGGCTCTTCGGGAGGGATAGACAGAGCAGAAGAGGTGGAGGGGTGTATGTAATGTAGTGGAAGGGTTAGAATGTATGGAGCTCACAGTCGGCAGTGGCACAGTTGAGAGCCTCTGGGCAAGACTCAAGGGGCAAACAAATAATGAAGATGTTGTTGTGGGAGTCTGCTATAGACCTTCCAGCCAGAACAATGATACTGACCAATTATTCATTGAGGAACTAAGGGGCACTTCCAAGTCAACTGCTCTCGTCCTTATAGGGGACTTCAGCTTACCAGAAATGAACTGGGAGCATCACACAGCTGGTACAACTGAGGCCAGAAGATTCCTAGAAAACTTGTATGACAACTTTATGGAATAGGTCCTAGGGGAGCCACCTCAGAAAGTTGCCATCCTGGATCTGCTGCTTGTCAACAGAGTGGATATTGTGAGCAAAGTGGAGATTGGTGGCCGTCATGGCCACAGCGACCACCAAGTGATCAAGTCTAATATCTCTATTGAGAGCAGAAAAAGTGCCAGCAAAACCTGAACTCTGGACATGAGCAGAGCAGACTTTGGGCTGCTCAGGGAATTAGTAAGTAAGGTCCCCTGGGAAAATGTTTTTGCAGGTACTGGGATCCATCAATGCTGGTCGCTTTTCAAACATCACCTCCTAAGGGCACAGGAGCAGGCAATTCCCAAATACTGGAAGTTAAGCAGATGAGGCAGAAGGCTGGCTTGGATAAGCTGGGATCTTCTCTCAGAAATAAGGCAAAAAAGGAAGGTATATGCCCAGTGGAAACAAGGTCAGGGGACATGGAAAGAATTCAGAGACGCTGCTTGTCACTGTAGGGAGAAAATTCATGTGTCCAAAGCTCAACTGGAGCTGAAGCTGGCCAGAAATGGGGAGGACAATAAACAGAGTTTTTTCAAATACATTAATGGCAATTGGCAGCATAGAAATATCATCAGCCTGTTACAGGCTGAGGATGGTCACCTCACAAATAGGGACAGAGAAAAGGCAGAGGTGTTTAATGCAGTCTTTGCCTCTGTCTTCAACATGGATGATGGACCAAGGGGGTCTCAGTGCCCTGAGCTGGAGGACCATGACTGTGAGAATGATCAACTCCCAGTCAACCCCAAAATTGTGTGGGATCTACTGCTCCAGCTGGATCCCTACAGGTCTATGGGGCCTGATGGGAATCATCCCAGAATCCTTTCTCAGTGATTTTTGTGTGATCATAGGAATCCAGAGAGGTCCCAGATGACTGGAAGCTGGTGAATGTTGTCTCAGTTTTCAAGAAGGACAAGAAGGAGCACTCCAGAAACTACAGGCCTGTCAGTCTCAGTTCAATGCTTGGCAAAATTATGGTGAAGATTATTCTGGGAAGTATTGAAAAACACCTGAAAGACAACAGAGTCTTTGGTCACAGCCAGCACAGCTTCATGAGGGGAAAGTCCTGCTTATCCAACCTGATTTCCTTCTATGACAAGGTAATCCACCCAGCTGATCAAGGGAAACCAGTTGGTATAATCTTTTTGGATTTCAGTAAAGCTGCCTCTCACGTATCCTTCTGGACAAAATGTCCAGCACAGCTGGATAAACACATCATGCAGCAGGTGAGCAACTGGCTCATGGGTCGAGCACAGAGGGTAATAGTGAATGGGGCGACATCAAACTGGTGACCTGTCACTAGTGGGTTTCCACAGGGCTCCATCTTGGGCCTTTTGCTGTTCAACATCTTCACAAATGACTTGGACACAGGACTGGAAGGAATACTAAGTTTGCCAACACCACTAAATTGGGGGGAGCTGTTGACTCCCTGGAAGGCAGGGAGACCCTGCAGAGAGACCTCGACAAGTTAGAGAGATGGGTAATCACCAACCAGATGAAGCTTAACATGAGAAAGTGCCAGATTCTGCACCTGGGACAGGGCAGTCCTGGAATAGAGAGAATGACTGTGGAAAGGGACCTGGGCTCCTGGTCAATGGCAAATTGATTATGACTCAGCAGTGCCCTGGCAGCTAGGAGGGCCGTGTCCTGGGGGGCATCAGGCAAAGCATTGCCAGCTGGTTGAGGGAGAGGATTTGCTATGACTCACTCCAAAAGGGGAGAGTAACCCAGGTTCTTATTAATAAATTTCTTGAGGTGGATTAGGGTGAAACAACACTGAATAATTGGTGTTTGTAAACATATATAAGTAGGGTTTATTTTAGAACAGTTTTGTTTCAGAGGTAAACAGTTATGTTGCCGTTTTGGGTGTTATCACATATAGTAATACAGCAATATTAAAGAAAAATAACACTTCAGGAAATGAACAAGGAAAGGAAGAGAAAGAAAGGATAAAAGTGGAAAGATACATATAGTCACTGCCCACCGGATCCAGCAATGAAACTTAAGAGTTGCAGTTTCCTTGCCTGTTGATTAAAGTGGTGGTCAAAGTCCTGTCAAAGTGATGGTCTTGATCTATTGGGGCTGGGGGAAGTTCCCCGCAAAACTCAAAGATTTCATGAGTTGTTATTATTAAACACTTCAAGCTCAGGTGGGAATGCCTTGTACCTCCACTGGGGCAGGGAGTTTTACAATGGATCCTGTCATGTCATGAGTTGATGCTCCTGCTCCCCAGAGGGGTTTTCACAGCAGAGTCATGTAAGGAAGGATACTGGCATGATAAGAGGGATTATCACACCTTGCAGGATTTGCCTCTTCCCTTACCTGGAAACCCAGTTTGTAACTTCAGGTATGCAAACTCTCCTGCATCTGGGATAGTTGGACAATGGCACCCACGTATCTGATCTGAAGGTCCTTTCACAGTAGGCATATTCAGGGAGGGGTGGGCTTTGCTGGGTGAGCAGCTGTTTCTTTTCAGTTTGCTACAGTGGGCAAAAGTCTTTTGGTGATCTTACAAAGTTTAAGCCATTAACTATTTCAGTCTCTGACAGGATTGTCCTGCTCTGCTCTGCACTGGGGCAGTCTCACCTTGAATATTGTGTGCAGTTTTAGGCGCAACATAAGAAAGCTACTGGAGAGTGTCCAGAAGAGGGCAATGAAGATGGTGAGGAGCCTCGAAGGGAAGTTGTATGAGGGCACTTGGTCTATTCAGCCTGGAGGAGACTGAGGGGAGACTTCATTGCAGTCTACAACTTCCTCGTGAGGGGAAGAGGAGGGGCAAGTACTGATGTCTTAATTCTTGTGAACCAGCGACAGAAACCAAGACAACAGCATGAAGCTGAGTCAAGGGAGGTTGAGGTTGGATATTAGGAAAAGGTTCTTCCCCCAGAGGGTGGTTGAGCGCTGGAACAGGCTCCCCAGGGAAGTGGTCACAGCACCAAGCCTGACAGAGGTCAAGAAGCATTTGGACAATGCTCTCAGGCACATGGTCTGACCCTTGGGGATGCTCCTGTGCAGTGCCAGGAGTTGGACTCGATGATCCTGATGGGTCCCTTCCAACTCAGTATATTCAACGATTCTATGACTTAGGCACCAAACAGCCAAGCACAAGGACTTCAGGGGCTGCTTATCTTTTTAGTGACAGAAGGTAATGTGTCCTGAGTCTACCTAAATGGAAATGTAAAGTTATGCAACTACCAAGTTGAAGGGAGAGTTTTACATTGAATATACAGATACTAAACTACCACCATTTTTAAGACTCCAGCATTGCAAGGCAAACAATTAGTTGCATCAAAACAAGAAAGAACTTGATGGGGTCAGTCATTATCATTTCTCCTAACAACATCGATCTTTATGCTAAACAATAAACAAAGGAAGGTGCAACTTGTAACTGAAGTGTTTTGGATAGGTATTTTGTTTTGCACAGGTATTTTGTTTTGCATACTGTGTTGACCATCATTACAAAGACACCTACCTTATATGTCTTCATCAGAGGCAGAAAAAGCTCATTACTTGGCAAATTACAACTTTTGCTGTTTAGAATTGTATCAGCTTGCACTCCTGTATAATTGAAAAATAACAATATCTTTACCTGAGGCTTTATTGTGCCAACCACTGTAAAAACAAGCATTCTGGGGCCTAGCAAAGCACAGCACTTAGCATCTGGCCTTTGACAGAACTGATATGTAAGATCTTTCAAGGAATATGGTGCTTTTCAGGGTCCAAAATTAATGCTTTTTTTCTTGAGGGAAAGGAAAATCATGCCAGAAAGCATTTCAAATAGTTTAAATTTAGCGTTAAGGCCTAAGCCAAGTAAAATTTTTGTATTCACACCTGTAATCTAGCTTGACATGGATTTAAGAACTCGGGTGAGTTTTCTGCTCCCAGAGAACAGCAATGTGATACGCTGAAGCCACAATAAAGTCCCATCTTTTATTTGCTATACTTAAGTCATGTTTTAAAAATTTGAGAGAAACCATTACTTTACTATTTTACCTGCATCACTGTGTGCCGCATTTTTCACTCTTCTCTATGCAGTGCTAGGAAGAGTGGTGGCCTGAGATTCAGCAGTACCCAGAGTTGTTAAAGTATGTTCAGAGTAACTGCAAAATATCTGGAAATGAAGTAGCAAATATAGTGCAGATGCATGAAAAGCTTTACAAGTAAAGAAAGGTTTCCAGACATTTATTTCTGGAACTGTACACCAGGTATTAAAGTACAACAAATACAAAATAATGCTCAAAAAATCAGTGTTTATGTACAAATATTAAAACCAATGCAATAACAGCGACTTCCTCTTGAACATCTGATACTAAAACATGTTCCGATTGTCACTTGATTTGTTGTTATGCACAGGGTACTTACTTTGAACGGAGAATAACTGGAATCTCTGTTTTATTAGGAAGACTATATCCATTCCTACTTTATTTTACAATTGATAGTATCTTCCTCCTTCTTTCAGTGAAAAATAAGAATAAAAAAAATAGTAACCTTGTCATTATCTTACAAATTACTGTATTTCGTTTCCCTGTAGACAATGTGCTTGTAATGCTGGGCAAATAGTGTCCCTGTTGGTCAGTTTTTCCATTCATTTACATTCAAACTCGAAATACTCGCTAGAGACTTTGGTTAAATTAAGTAGTGTCACTGTGTTCTACTTGAACTTAAGGTTTCCTACATTTTTGACTCTCAGTTTCAATTGCAAAATTCATTGACCTAATTGTATACAATTTCATATTCCTCAAACAGTATTGTACATCCTTCAAGTAAATTCAGCAGTTTGACCATGACAAGAGGAAGACTAAACACTTCAGAAACTAGCATGAAAAGATGATGTGTGACCAACTGAAGTAAAGGTATTGCTATAATCACAGCACCAGTTACACGTCTAAATGAATGTGCTACCCTCTTCAGATTCCCTGTACATAAAAAGGATACATTTAGCAACACTGCAATTGCCCATTATGGATTTTTTGGTTTGTTTGTATGAAGAAAACATGTGGCAAAGGACAAAGAATTCATCACGGTTTGTTATAAGAATTGTGCTTCACCATCCAAGAACCAAGGCATTCTAATTTCTTCATATGGTTGCAATTCAGTTATCTCCATGCTGACTTTCAAAATGCAATTCTTTTAATAAACAGTAACAAGTTCTCCATTTAAAATGTTTAAACTGAGAGAAAAAAAAAAGTAAGTCCAGCTTTTAAAAGAAAAGTTCAATAAATAGGTATTTTACATGGATAAAGTCATAGTGGTACAAATTTATGAATGTCACATCAAGCATGCACAAAAATGTTACTATACACAGAAGTAGTCAGAAAATATTGAAAGAGATATCTAAAAAGATATGAAGAATTTACATATTTACGAAATCTTGCAAATTATTGCCTCATTTTAACAAGGAATTAAAAGTAAACGATACCAGCTAGCTAGCCAACAGGCTAAGTAAGATCAGCATTTATATTAGACTACCTGGAATTCACTTTTCTCTCATATCATTTTCTGAATTTTGGTCAAAGTCTTTATTAAATAACTAAAGTGTCCTTTCAACTTGCTGACAACCCAAACCTTAGACAAGTCTCTGCCTACATTAAGAGCCCAGCAATGCATAGATAAACTGAATATATTACTGCATCAGCTAATGAGAATGGGCATGTTCATTTAAGTGCAACTGGTATAAGCATTCAGTCATCTTTGTATAATGATTTTTTGCAGACCAGCCACTCACTGTAAACCCATAGATAAACTTCAATGTATAATAATGGAGGACTTATGGCCAGTATTTTACAAAATTACTTAAAATGGGTTGATTCATAAACAAAAGAAACAAGGTACAAAGCTCAGCACAAAACACAGCAGTAAGAAGCTGAGAACTTGGCTAACAATGTCCAGAGTACAACACAGGGCCAAGGCTACCCGTTATTCACTGTGTACTTAATTAAGTTACATATTTCAGATGTTTAAGAACTGATTAAAAAATTATATCTACTTTTGTCCACTGTGCTAAGTTAACTTGTTTTTAATATGGTAAATGTGCTATTGCATAAACACTTCAAAGCAATCCTCATTGCAATGCTGTAAAGAAAATTCCATATGCTGCATCTGAAAGTCGGGATGGCAATGCAGTTCACAGTACGCATAATAAATACCCTCTTCCCTTTAAAATATTAAAGTCACTAGTTTCTAATTACTCAGCATAACCTTGAAGCAACTATTACAAAAATCAACAATGCAAACAATCACTTGAATAATGAAAACAAATTAGTGGCAATTAAATCCATAATACAAAACAGTGCAAAGAAAAAGTATGGAGGAAAAAAGGCAATCCTACTGAAGTAAGGTTCAGGCTCCCATTAAACACCCTGCAAGCTGTATGCTACATCAACCTGTCACAAGCCAATACTACGATTGGTTTGACTCTCCTACAGGAATTGCAACAAACATTTGCTAGACAAACTTCCTGGGTGGCTAAATTGGTTCAAAACAAAAAGGTTCAAACCAAAAAAATTTACTGAAGTTAAATAGTTGCTTTTATGGGAGACATTTTTACTCATCCTTTCCTATTTGACCAAGGAAGTGAAGTGCCACTTTAAAGCCAATGATTTGCCAAAACAAATAAATGCAATCCATGCTAAATAAAAACTTCCAAGCATGTACTTCAAGGTTCTACTATTCCTATGTAAACTAGACAGTCCCTAAAAACTGTAACACTTTGAACTGCAGTGCTCCAAACAATTTAAAATGTCTTCCAAATGTAGACTGTTTGTTTAGTGGTAAATCCTAAGCTGTGAAGACTGTTGCTTTACACAACATCAGTTACTTCAGAAAAGTTAAGGTATATGATTGCATTACTCTTCGAAGTCATGGACAAAACCCACTCAAATTCAATATAGCCTAAAAGTCATCTGTTTAAGCCAGTAAATTTAAAGTACACAGACATCTACAGAAGCATGATTACTCTGCGTAAGGTAGCCATGGCCTATAGTTTTGCAACAGCATCCAAATGTAGATCTTCACTTTACTCATGTTAAGTTCCTTGTGCTAGCTTCCACTAACATGAATTTGCTGTTTTGTAAACTGAAGTGCTCTAGTTTAATATCACATGAGTAAAGGTTCCATTTAAAAAACATCCTTGGATGTTTGTGCAGTTTAAAGTAAAGAAACCCATCCCTGCCTTTATAAGGGGAAAAAAAATGCTACATTGAGCAGGGATCAGGATTGGTACCTGTAAACATTGTTATTTCACTGCATTCATTACGGCAAAAGTAACTTAAGACTAAAAAGCCACTCCAATCTGTTCGGAACTTCTGTGCTGGTTTTGAAACGGTGGCCTCCGTCTACAGGCTTTAAAATAAAACTGAAGCAGAGCTTAAAGCTGCACTACAGAGTTCTTTTAGTCCCAAACTCTGTCAAACATCCTATGACATTTCCACATTTATGGACTGAAAAAAGAAATTACTCTTGATAAATCAAGATATAGTTCTATACATACAAAGACATCACTGATGTCATAAAGTTCAAACTTCCAGTGAAAGACTAGGCAAACCTGATAGCTCCCATCAAGTTTACTACTACTGCATAAAGTACCCACTGTTTGTTTAGTTTTCCACAGTCATTCTGAGTGAAGGGCAGCATGTTGGTGGAGAGTGTGGGTACTGATAAAACCATTTGTCTCATTTGCAGATAGACTGCTGAAGTCAGCCACTGAAACAGCCATTTTGGCACTGGTAATGTGGTGTGTGTGGTTCTCAAAGTCCACACCAAGGTTATTTACAGAGACATCATTCATGAAAGACTCTGGGACAGCAATTCCCATTTTCAATCTCTTCGCAGGTCTTTCTGTCTCCTCACTGCATATGTTCATTTGGTTTAGCTCTGAATGATAAAAGCCAGTCTCAAATAAATTAAAACAATCACTTTCACCATTGCTAGGCAAGTTAAGCAATTCTTCTGTTCCAACAGGCACATGATTAACTGGTGCTCGTGGTAAGCTGTCCATGGGAGGGAAAGTGTCATCCAGGCAGTTCACGTCTGAAGTGTGGCAGACTGTAGCTACACTGTTTGTCAGTGCTGGAAAATAGATGAAAACAAATGCAAATGAAACAGTTGTTTGCATAATTTTAACAAAGAGATTTTTTTTTTTTCTTGATTTACCTGTCAACTCATTGGCAGTGATAGAGTTAAGAATGCTCAGCTGCTGATCAGGAATGATTTCTGTTCGACTGTTAGATGTTAAGGCTGAAGAATGGACTGCTCCACCAAGGGATTCTGCTTCATCTACCAAACGATCCATGTAGTCCCTGAAAGAATATTGCATCCACCATGTATCATATAACCAGAAAACAAGACCTATAAACAATGATGGATTTAATTTCAGTTGCCTTGGCCACTGAGGCATTACAATGCAGTGACAGAAAGGGCAGGGGGGGGAGAAGTCTTCTACATTTATGATTTCCAACAGAAAACATATTCCAAGAACATTTTACTTACGTAACTCCAGGATGATGGTTATATCTCTTCTTTCCAAATCTTGTTTGCTGAGCAAAGTAATCATAGCGTTCTGACTTTTTCCACATGTAATAGAAAGCCACACACTCAGCCACTGTTCTGGTTCTTACCTAACAGGCAACAAGAAGAACTGACAAGATTAATGCAAAGACTTAGGTTTTGTCATCTTCCAATTCCAACTTCTGCGATATTATTAGTTTTTACTGTTCTGGAACAACCAAATTTCCTTAAGAGACTTCAAACAGATCTGCAGTTTCAAGTAAGTATTACACTTGTTTCACTCTATGTATTATTTGCCTTCTTTTTAAAACCTTATTGAAACTCTATATCTAAAGTACTTACATATATATATATATACACCCACAAAACCACTTTTAAACTGTTAGATAGATGTTCCCTTATGATGGAAAAAGCTGAGCAAATTAAGGACCTAGGAGAAGTGAAGCAGAAAAGACTCTAGGTACGTATTTCTTTTGGTAAAGTCCAGAATTGTGGAGGCTTTGACAACAGATAATCATAACAGTAAATGCTTAAACAACAAAATAAAATTGTAGTCTTGTTGAGAAGGTATAAAGGACTCAAAACTCATTTTGATTTATGTTAACTGTTTGTCTCTTTCCCCAAAATGGAGGTTGCTCTGTGAAGTCAGATTCCTGGAGAAAGAGTCATTACTTCTACCTATACCTATATACATTTTTTGATGCAGAAACATTTCACATCATCATCAACCCACAGTTCTAGTTTAAGTTTTACAACTATAATATGCACTTTTATCCAGATACAGTCTGGCAGTAAAATAAACTTGAGCTTAATCAAACTTACACAAACAACAGCGGCAAATCCAAAATGCCTTTTGTGTGTAGTGTAAACCTTGCTAGTTTAGACATAAATATACCAGGCAGGGGAGGAAATTAACAGGTGTCCATATGATAGTATGCAAAGTCCCAGTTAACAACAGTTTCCAGTGCAGTGACAGAGAAATATATCGTGAAGCTCCTCCATACACTAAATCTTGTCTAGCTGATATTTTCAGTATACCAAGGACATCACCTTATGCCAGGTCCCAGAACTTTCCCAAAACTTTCTGGCATTTTATCTACTTGTCAAAAAAAACCCCCAAAACAGTGGATTTCTTACACAAATTCCGGTCCATAGTGACAGATACATCAACACATGTACTTTTTTCCGTGTTAGAAAATAATATTTTTAATCTCTGATGCATCAATGTTTATTTGTAAGGTCCCCTTAAAATCTGAATCACCTAAATATTATTTAGGATGGGTTAAACCAGGTATTGAGCAAGACTAGCAGATTGTTGTTAAACAGCAACCACAACCCTATAAAGTTTACCTGAAATACAACAAGAACACCAGACTCCTAAAGAAAAAAATTTTCGACGTGGTATCAAAAGCATAAAGGAGATATACAGGAAATGTTGAAACATTCATATTGTCAACTGTTGCTCTTTGATTAAAAAAAAAAAAAAAAATCCCTATTACTCAGGCACAGAGGAGTCAATCAGAAGCAATCCAGATCAAGATTAGAACTCCTCTGCTGCTCAGAAAAGTGAGTACTGATGGATGACTACACTTTATGAAAACAAAAAGCTAAGCCTGATTCTGTAAACTTGCACCTGCCTGGTTAATTTAAGTAAAGGTGCATTCTCCCCTCCTACAGCCATGGTACAGAAGTACTGTATTTCTAGGAGAGGCACACATTTAAACTTAGTTGTAATGCACATGCATAAATAGAAGTAATGTCAACACATTGATTTCAGAGGTAATACATTGATTCATCGTGCAATGCCTAAGGTTTCTAGCGGCGTCTAAGGAAAAAACTAGTGCAAAAATGCCAAACTGGTTTTAATACTGTTCTTGTTTCCCTCTTCTGTACAGCTTCTGACAAACATATTGCTTTTACATATTTTCAGCATCATATAGTTTACTAATTCTTCCATTTAACTGTAAAATACCAACCTTGTTTTTCTGTATGAGATGAAAGTCTTTTCCATAAATCAGAAGTGCATGTTCAAAGCTTCTGCACTCTTCTTCTGTCCATGCTGTCATCTCTTCTAGACAATTAAAAAAGTAGCATGAGAAACCTGATTTTGCTCACTAATCTTTCACAAAGAATAAAATTTTTGTTCCTAATGGATGAATATCCAAACACATTCTAAAAAAAAGTAGCTCAGTTATTTAGATCCATGTTATTTCCTCTACTGAACGAATATGCTACCTGAAACATAACACTCTTCTTTATAAAGAATCTTCTAGAAGAGTTTGACTTCTGAAATCTTTCATCCTTGAGGGCAAATGATATTCAAAACAATCACTGCCTCGAGGGCAAATTATATGCAAAAGATGTATTATTTTTTAATAAATTTGTTGTCAAAAGAATATTTGATTGCATCAGATAGGTAACGTTCTCAGTATTTCTTCTTACATAGGACACAAAGAACAGTGGTTGTTGGAAAAAGGAGTGAAGAAAAATCCTGTTTTAAAAGATGACCCTGCCTTGAGTGAGTGAGCAGTACTTTGGTTCAGGTATCACAGACAAGAAGGCCTGACAGCTCAGCCCTGATGTGCAAAATGGATTTTTGGACAAACAACAACACAACACAAAAACTCTTCTTACTTTCCTATCTTGAATGTGACTTTGGGTATACACATAAATAAGGAGGGATTTTTCAGGCATCTTACAATCATAATGGCGACCCGAAAAGTTTCCATTCAACTAATATTTAAAACCAATGGGGGAACTTCCCCCCCACATTTCAAAACATTTCTGGAAGCAGACACTGAAACCAAGACCTTTTGGCTCCCAGATGAAGTTGATAATTACTCCACTGCACTACCATGCTCTTTCTTTCTCAGCCCCATTAATTTTTTACTCCTTACTAAGAGTCTTCAACCTCTGAAGAGAAAAAAATATCCCCATGTAAAGTCTCACTGTTGAAAAACTATCCTAGGAGCGGTGGATTTTTAATTCCCACACTGAGAATAATAGTGAGCTTCAGTAGGTAGAGGAGATCATAACATAATGGTTACTCTAAGAGGCAGGCACTGACAATATTACAGAATCACAGAATCATTAAGGTTGAAAAAGTCCTCAGAGATCGAGTACAACCCTTGACCAAACACTATCATGTCAACTGAACCGGAACACTAAGTGCCCTATATGCCCAGTCATTTCTTGAACACCTCCAAGGGATGGTGACTCCACCACCTCCCTGGGCAGTCCATTCCAATGTTTAACTACCCTTTCAGGGAAGAAATTCTTCATAATATGCAATATAAACCTCCCCTGGTGCAGCTTGAGGCCATTTCCTGTCATCCTGTCACTAGTTGTTTAGAAGAGAACCAATCCCCACCTGGCTACAACCTCCTTTCAGGTAGTTGTAGACAGTGATAAGGTTACCCCTGAGCTTACTTTTCTCCAGGCTAAATGACCCCAGCTCCATAAGCTGCCCCTCCTAGGACTTGTTCTTCAGACCCTTCCCCACTCCACTGCCCCTCTCTGGACATGCTCCAGCACCAAAATGTCCCTTTTGAAGTGAGGGGCCCAGAACTGAACTCAGGATTCAAGGTATGGCCTCACCAGTGCCAAGTACAAGGGGAGAATCACTTCCGTGGTCCTGCTGGCCACACTGTTCCTCATACAGGCCAGGATGCCATTGGCCTTCTTGGCCACCTGGGCACACTGTCTGGATCACATTCACCTGCCATCGACCAGCACCTCCAGCTCCTTTTCCTGCTTTTCAGCCACTCTGCCTCAGGCTGCAGCATTGCCGGAGTTACTGTGACCCCGGTGCTGGATCCAGCACTTGGCTTTGTTGAACCTCATACAATTGGCTTTGGCCCATCTCTCCAGCCTGTGCAGATCCCCCTGCAGAGCCTTCCTGTCCTCCAGCAGATCAACACTCTCACCCAACTTGGTTATGCCTGCAAATTGCCTCAGGGGCACACTGATGAAGATATTAAATAGAGCTGCCCGCAATACTAATCCCTGAGGAACACCACTTGGATTTAACTCCATTCACCACCACTCTCTGGGCTCAGTCATCCAGGCACTTTTTACCCAGTGAAGAATGCACCTGCCCAAGCCATGGGCTGCCAGCTTCTCCAGGGGAATGATGTGGGAGACAGTGTCAAAGGTGTTTTTCAATCCTGAAACAGGACTCTAAATTTTAGAGAGGTACTGAATTTAGGATACACTCCTGCAGCCGATGCTTTGTTTAGGCCTATACAATCTCTTCTTCTACATGAGGTGTCTGAAGCATTCTTCTAATAGTCCTTATTGTGCCTTTCAGCTTTACCTTAGTGTCCTGGTTTTGGCTGAGATAATGTTCTTCCTAGTAGCTGGTACAGTGCTGTGTTTTGGACTCTATACAAGAATAAAGTTGGTAACACACCGATGTTTTAGTTGTTGCCAAATTGTACAGTCAAGGATTTTTCAGTGTCCCATGCTCTGCCAGCGACTAGGTGCACAAGAGGCCTGGGGGATCATGGCCAGGAGAGCTGACCTGAACTGGCCAAAGAGACCATACCACAGACTAACGTGCTCAGTATATAAACTGGGGTGAGCTGGCTGGGACGGGGCAATCACTACTGGGGACAGGCTGGGCATCAGTCAGCAGGTGCTGAGCAATTGTATTGTGCATCACTCACCTTTCTGGGGGTTTATTCCTCATTTCATTACAATTATGATCGCTACTATTGTCTTCAGTGTCATTAGTATTGTCACTATACTTTTTTGATTCAACTATTAAACTGTTCTTAGCTCAACCCACAAGTTTTACTTTTTTTCCCTCTGATTCTTTTCTCCATCAGCTAAGGAAGCGGGCTGGGGGCAGGGAGGGTGGTGTGGCATGCAGAAGTAGTGAGCTACTTAGTAGAAGTACTGTGATACTTAGTAGCTGGGGTTAAAGCACATCACTTGTCTTTCACAGCACTCAACTTGTAAACACTCAAGTTTCCTTTGGAGGAGCTATCTGCTAGAACAGCGACTTATACCAGGGCTCATAATCCATTTCTATTTTATGCAACACAAGTAAATCCTCAACCTTTCTACACATTGCAAACTTCTGTAGCAGAATTTCCAACTGGCCAACCATCAGATTATACTGAATTTGTGCTAAAGTCATCATGGATAGTGATGTGCTCGTTGATCTGATTCTTACTCAAGGTTTTCCCACAAAACACTTTTTTTTTTCCAAACACACATTTCTGAAAAACCAGGTACTCTCTCTCTTACCCTGGGACAGCTTTCCATTTGAGCAGTATCTCTCAATTGCTTCTTTAACATTATGGCTACTTTTAAGAAGTTCATACAGCGCCTATAAAATGGAAAAATACTTCAGATCAAAGTTTTCCAACTTTCAACTCACACCTCCAAAACCAGCCTTCCAGAGAGCCTATCTAATGTAAGAAAAAAGAGGATTTGTTTATGAATATGATGAATATTTAAAAATAACAACCAAAAGCAAAACCATCTAAAAGTTGAGACATGGTTTAATTAAAAAAACAGTAAAATCTTATATGCAATTCTTAAAAAAGTTAAATTTGTCAACAGTATGACAATTAGAAACATCACAGATCACAACACTGCCAACAATCAAATACTTGTGATTTTTAAGTATGTGCATAAAATTCCTGATGCAATAACATCCAATTAAGGAATGAAGAAATTGAGTACTGGTGCTATTACAATACAAGGCAGAGAAAGAGAACACACAGTAATTACAAACAATGTGCCACAAATGGAACAGGATATAAAACGTACTTGTTCATTGTCTCGTGTATGCAGTCCTTCAGGAATTCTGCCAATCATTTTTTCATTTCCTGTTCTTAAGGAGGTTTCAAAAAGGTATTCTTTAACTTTACTTTCTGAGATCACATCAGGTTTCCAAAGTAAATGGTCTTCATTTTCATAAGCTGATAAAACAGAAATCCATTAGTGCCAGGTGTGACATTTTTAAGGGTGTAACATGAAAAGCTATTTCAGAAGTAAAAAGAACAGGAACACAGAAGTAACCAAATCAAGCATGATCATGCCACTTGTAAATTGCAGGTCACTACGGCTATTTAGCCATTTTCAACTAAAATTTGCCAAAAATTACTCAGCAGAATGGCAATCTAGATCTCAATGTGGCAATTTGGATTTCCATTCACTAACAACTGAGTACTCTTAAGAACTTGGTATGTTGCATATTTTACAAGTAATCAGGATGTACAGTCCAGTCCTCCTTCACAGCACACTGAATTATGTATGCACCTCCTAGGCAGCTTATCTCCAGGACAAAATACTGGACATGCACAAGAGCTGGCCTGAACCTTTGCCAGTATGTGCGTATGTTTCAACACCAGATCAAACTATTGATCAGAGGATCAATATATGTGATTACCATTGCACACAATGTTTCACATACTTTCTTGGCAACAAAAATTTCGAGTTATTCAATTCAAACACAGAAGCATAATGGCTGCCAGAGCAGAAAAGAATGAGATTTTCAAAGCTCTCCTAAAACTGCAGGAACATTAAGCCAAGGTGGGGAATAAAATTACACCTCTGAAAGTTCTTTTATAGCTCAAGAACATGGAAAGCTGTCAGACAGACATGTTGCAAGTGTAAAGTTTATAGGAGAGCACAGCTGCCTTCTAGCACAATTCTGGTAGCTTGGATTATACAGCACAAATGTAAGCCCCTGTTTGCCATCACTAGCTCCTCAGGGGGTAGAGAAAAGGCTTTCATAGAATCGTCCACCCCTACATCCAGGTCCAACCTTCCAGAACACTGCTGACATTCAGCTTCAGCTTCCTTTATCAACCAAGGCAACACAGCACTTTTTGTTCGAGTCCATGACTGATAATCTCAGAAGGAGCTCCTCGAGCTCTCTGATCTCAGAGCCATCCCTTTGCTCTTAGCCATGCCATCAGACAAGACCCTCACTGACTCTCTCTAGTACCAGCTCATTACAGAGAAAGTTGTCAGATTAACCTCTCCTCAGTCATCCTCCGATTATTGGCACTTCCTTAGTTCTTGGCTGAGGAGACATCAAAATAGTAAAGAACTACCCATATAAATCTGGTTCTTACTCCTCCATTTCTCATCACTCATCAGCATCATGCTTGAATCTTAGAAAATCAGAGGCTTCCCTAGATCTTAAGCAACACAAGAGATGTTCACTTCTTAACACTTGCAACTCCATTCATATCAAACATTCTTATTCCCTATTGCAAAGGAGTATTCTTCAAAAAAGCAGGTAGTAATGTTGAAGAGACTTGATATAATTAATTTAAATAATATCCCCATTAAAAGCTACAGTAACAGAACACAAGTAACTTACGGAATAGAAAAAATTTACAGAAAAAAACTCAAATGCTCTTTGTTTCTTCTTATTATATCACTCTAACTGCTTTTTAATTTCATAAGTGTTCCACCCATGAGCAAATTTTTTTCATTATTTGCCTTTTTAATTCCACAGCTGTATGTGCCAGGTTTTTAAAGATACAAAATAAAACTCTACTAAATAAAGTTCTTTTTGTATTCTAGCACCACTACAGTTTTTAACCTAAATCTGCAATGGAAAAACATCATATATAAAACATCACATTTTTTTAAGAGATGGTGTATCAGGACTTATATCAAGGAAAATACTTTTTTCCATGTCAATTTTGTAACTCACATGGCAGCACTTGCCAAAAAACAAGCACAGAAAAATACTGTTTGGAAGATCTTCAGTGTGAACTAAGTTACATGTTCATAGCCTTGTAGTGATTCTCTGATCAAAATATTTCCTTCTTGACCCACAGTTTGTTTCCTCCTAATTTTACCAGATACTTCAGCATTAACTCTCCAATTTTGTCTTGAGAATGTTCTCTCCAAGGTGAAGAGTGACACTTCTGAGATATAATTAATGGTTGTGTTACTTTAGTTTTCTAGTGCCTTCTTTAAAGGTCTCTGAGACTTCAGCTAAGTCACTGAATTTACCTTAAAAATTTAAATAACATTTTTCCATCAGGTGTTATGTATAAACATAAAAAAACTAGTATGATAGTCAGAAGAACTTACCCTTTTCATTATCACTGCATCTGCCAAGGTAAGCTGGAATTTCAGCCTGGTATTGTGAACCAACCATTATTTCCTTAAAATGTAATAACAAGGAAAAGTTATTAACAATATTCTGTGTATGGAAATATTAAGTGTCATTAACTTGGCATTTAACAGAGAATTCCAGAATTAAGATATTTCTGATACATACTATACATCTTAATAGATTTTTCTTAACTGTAAAGTTCTTTTTAATTTTAAAAAATATAATTATTACCTTTCTCAAATCTTCAGATGAATTACCATGGTCTGCCTCTACATCTTCACCATCAGATTCCTTATCTCCATCACATGTGGTGTTTGCTTCAGACAAAAAGAGGGGAACTTTTTTAGCGAGGAAGAATTTTCAGTTCAAACATAAAACTACAAGATATACTTTACTTTTGAAAGGAGTACCTGTTTTTAGTCAGGGAGACACTTATAATGAGTCTGTTGATCCACATTTCTATCAAAATCAAAGTACCATGAAGTCAGAACGCATTGGTACTTATATACTGCAGAACTGAAACATTTATCATCACTGCAACTGAGACAATCTACTGTATTTCCAATAGTCAAAAGGAAATGAGATCATTTTTCTTCATCTATTTTTTCAATAAAAGCTTACACCTTAGAGAAAAAACAGAAAACTTCCAGGGCTATAACACAGCCTCAGGTTAACGACAAAGAGTAAAGCTGAAGGCATGTCTTTATCACCTACTAAAACTTTTCATCAGAAGTTTTAATGGGCACTCAAAACACTCCTTTAAAAAAGTCTGCCTTAGCAGGTGTGAACATACAGGAGAGACACATGAAGTAGAATAAGTAAAAGACAACAAAACACTGCTTATTCTTCTTTAATCTTTTTCCACTCCTCAGGAAGAAATACAACAGAGCTCTCCAAGCAATTCAAATACAGTACCCCCTTAGAATAACTCATACTTTAGAATCTGGAATGTTGTGGTACTAGGTTTGAAGTAATTCTATTTTTACAACTGTATAATCCCCAACAGAACGGAATATACAGTTCTGACATGATTACAGCTATTTTGTATCCTCCAACTTCAGAAAAAACACAAACTGAAAAACTAAAATTGAATTTTAGCTTCATCACAAATAAAAAGAATCACAAACATCAGAGACAGTATCCAAGACTGCATGGACTGAGGCTCTTCTTCTGTAATCATTACTACAATCACCAGTGTTTCTTTTTGGTTTTAAAAGTGGCAAGCAAGAAGCTAACCTGAATGCATGAAATAATATGCCTGGACAGTCAGAGGCAATTATTCTATCCAATTAACGTAAATTTAACAAAATAGCCTATGTTATGTATTATATGTGTTTATCTTAAAACTTAATGTTATCTTAGTATCTGAGAAACAGACAGAAATCAGAAAAAAGATGGAACTGACAACAGTAAAGAGAACTGATATCTCCTTGAAATGGTGGATATTTGATTTTAAAGTGTCCAGCCTAATGTTCTAAATAAAACAATGACATTTGAGAACAAAGATGACAGTTTCTTAATCCTCAGTAATATGAGGGGGTAAATACTTTTTTTTCTAAAAAAGTGCCACACTTTAAATGTCATGTTAATGAACAGTTCACAAATACCATAAGTTCTGGAGTTTGCTTAACTGAAAAAGGGGCCTTATAATTTTTTTTGTATCTCTCTTTCAATACAAATGCCTTACTTTTATGACACAGCAGCATTTGAAGGGCTATGATTGCTGGTGACTGAGGCAGCACACTCCCTTTAACCCCTCCTTCTCCAGAGCAATGAAATCCCCCATGGAATAGCTTGCCAAACTAAAACTGTGATAAAAATCCTCCACGTTGCTCTAACTCCAGGACACCAGTGAACAAATGAGATGCAACAGGCAACGATGAGTATCTCATCCGGGCTGGATACCTCTGGTACCCAGATCTTTCCCATTATAGCTCCCTGGACAGGGAAATTTTGGTGGTCATGGATTTACAGGCCCCATCCCGTATAAAACTACTTTGGGTCACCCCATGAAGTCCTATGGAAAAATGTTGAATGTGTGAAGGGAAACAATCACAAAGACACTGTGTCCCAGTTCACATCCACAGGCTACATGGAGGAGTCCCTGGCTTAAAAGCAGCAGCAAAAATCTTAGTAGAGAAACACTAATTTAAAAGAATGGGTTACACATTCACTGAAAATCATGAAGGATGTTCCTCAATACTGTATTAACTATTGATTATGAAGATATTTTATTCATAGAGAAATTAATTTTACTTGTGCTTTGAGCAGAGAACCAAACAGAAGTCTTTAAGATAATCAGTAATACCAACCAAAGGCAAAGTGCATGTACAACATCCTGCAAAGCACTGTTTCTCAACTCCTGGTACAGTAAGCACTGCTCTGCAATTTTGACATTTTAGGGCACAAAGTTATATATAATACTAAGACTCTTTGAGTACTATTATAAAATCAGGTTTCCTACATCTTAATGGTCGAGGAAAGAAGTCGGTAGCCTCATGTGAAGTAACTGATGGTGTCAAGTCATCAGCAGAGGACTGTGTTTCTTCATCATCACCCGACAAGAGGTCTTTAGCGATTTCCTCCTGTATCATTAAAATACAAAAATAAAACCTCAGACTGACTATTAAATATAGACTGGTGAGCATGTAGATTCAGAAAATTGTTAAGTCTCATTAATTAAAATGAGTTACTTTACCATAAGAAAATGTAGCAGATTGTACTCCCTTAATTGAAAAGCTAGTTTGCTCCTCCTAAATCTAAGAACAAATAGAATGGTTCATTTCACAGTCAAACATAGAAGACAAAGGGGAAATTAAGCCCTACTACAGCAAACACACAAGAATTAACTTCTGCAAGCATCAATCTCAGATGTTCCTCCAATTGCTTCCAGTAAAAAGCACCAGTGTAAACGGCCTCACATATTTAACATTCTATCATTCTTTGCATCACAGATACATTGAAGCTTTAAAAGCTCCCTACACTCTGGGGAAAAACAGACAGGGTTTTTTGTAGACTTTTGCTGAGAGGACAGTTACAGATAATAGACAACTTTCCAAACCACAAAAGAGTTGACATTTTTGCAGGTTAAAGAAAAGATATTATGAAATAAACATCACACTTCCTCCACAAGCAGACATGTTTGAACCCCTCAGACAGAGATTTGGAAGGGAAAGAACTGTATCAGATAACCAGCCAATACATTTTGTAGCCTCAACACAATCGTGAATCCTAATGAGAATCAGATGTGCAGCGCCATCATTACACCCTTCTTTCTGCGGAGTTTACCATTACATCATACTCACAGGAAAAAAAAAGAAGAAAAAAAAAAGACATATACTTACTACTTGCATACTTTATAAGCTCAACTACGAGCTGCATATGCTTTGTAGCCAAAAATCTCAGAATTTAAAGTTAACTTGCAAACCACAAAAGCTGAAATTTCAGGTTTTTACTTCAGCAATGCAACATACATAGTCACCACATATAAAACAATTTCTTTCTCGCTCCCCAAAGCTGAGACCTTCCCAAATATGCATTTGAAAATAAAATTCCAGAGCATTCAGGATTCCACTTCAAAGTTATACACAACCATTTTTGTACTTGATGTGTGCTGGAAGTCAGAATTATTTCTGGACATTGCACATATTATTGAAAAATCTCACTTTTTAACAAAAAAAAAACCTAGAAAAAACAACAAGCCACCTACTTCAAAGTTCTTTGCACTGTTTTAGAAGAACTATTAATATATTCATTTTTGTTTTATACTAATATAGTGTCACTAAAGTTGCTATGCATTTGAAACTGTCATAATTATTGTTAGAACTAGATCCTCAATATCCTTGAAAAGGTAGGAGTTCAAAGTAATAATGCATATTGAAATTAACAAAGATATATATTTTATCTATAAAGAGACAATGAAACATGATTTAAGGTTGCCCAGATTTCTGCTTTAAAATAACAATTCAGGGGAAAACGGTTCTGACTTACTTTATCTAGAGTCATATCTGGAAGTTCATCTGCAAGTTCACTTGGAGAGCTATTTGCACTGGAACCTGCCATAACTGGAATCGTGGGTTCATAGCCATAGAATGCCAGCAAATCTTCCAGTGGCATGCTTCCTTCCTAATATAAGAAGATTTACAACATTTCAACATATTGCCAAGTACTTGTAAACAGTCCATGCCTGAGAGGATAGGACATTTTGAAGAACAAAAGTAAAAAACAAACAAATTAGAACTCAACTGAAAGCAGGAATGATTAAAATATTTTAAGGCATGGTACTGAAAATCGTGATTCCTGATGGAAATAATACATGAACATGTCTCTTGGCATACAGTGAAGTCCTGTCAGGGAAAACTGTTTACTGGATGAAACTATAGAGTAAGTATTAAAAATGTGCTCGTTATTTGAGTCCTGGTATAGAGCATGATTTGTCAATATTTCAAGACAGAAATGCAGAAAAACTCAAAGACTTAATTCCTACATAGCTACAGCTGCACATGAGCAAACCTCCACAAAAGTAAACTAATATAGCAACTTTTAAGCCCTCCCTTTCATCTCCTGCACAACGTATTTTATATTAACCACTGAGAAGCTAACAGGAGAAAGACAGCTAAGAAGAGAAGACAAAAATCAAGAGAGACTTGATTTATAACTTGTTTTTTCCAACAGTTTTTATCGAGTGATTTTAGTAAGCATCATCATAGTCGCATTCTAATACAATTAATAAAACAATAAACAGTGAAGGTTTTTTTTAGCTACCTGATTCAAGCCACCAAAGTATTAAAAATATTTTCCACTTCTTATACCTTTAAAGCTCTATTACCTCTAAAAATTTGTTGAATTCAGACACTGATTAAATTACTTTCTTTCTTTACTCAGCTAAGGTCTTAGTTCTGCGCAGACTTTTCACAATGGTTAAAGGTAAACTCATGTCCAAGTCTTTCCAGGATCAGGATCTAAAGTAATGAAGTGTTTCAGATGAGTGGCTCTCAGTCCTTCTTTCATTACAGAAGCAGTAAGAGAACTTCATGGAGTAACAACTCCATTTTAACCATTAGACCCAGCAAGCTGCTTTACAGTATAACTGCAGGTTCATAATCAACAAAAACCATAATTAAGGTAGTAAGAAAAAAAAAAAAATCAGGAGTATAAACATTGTCAACTCCACACTCAGAAAATTTGTTTCTACATGGACTACATAAACACAGCCATGCATTTGATGCCTAAATGTTGCACTTTTCTGGAAGTCCATTGACCAAAACCCGCAGTTATGCTGAGTGGTGTAAGTGGGTCACCAAACAGTAATTCAAACAGCATCAATCTGTGGGTGTTCAGCATTCAGCAAGCGTTTAGAATAGGTGATGCACTGCCACAGATGAACAAGAGGTGTAAATACAAAAACCATCTAATTAAGAAGTGTAAAATGGAATAGGAAAGGCCAAGGAGCACGCTGATCATTTTGTACACCCACCAAATGCCAAACTCATGAAACTAAGACACAGAAGTATCATTTATACAGTAAATTAACATGACCGATCATGCCTAAAGCAGAACTGTTTGTTTAGGAAATCAAAACCTGACCAACAGAATGAAATACAGCTAGATGTCACTTTAATAGTATGCAAAACGTACAGTTTCAACTTACAAGTAAGTGGTAAGTGATCTTAGATGACAGGACTCTAAACCCTTCATTAGAGGTTTCCCTACCAAAGAAAATGGACTACTAAATGAAAAGAATATGAACACTAATACCTTTGAGAAGCTAAGTTCAGCCTTTATTGTGATGATGCACTACTACGTCCTAACCAAATCTGATTTTATTTTCTTTTAAACAAGATGAAAATGCATTTTTGCAGAAAACTGCACTATACAAACTGAAGAACAGGTTGAATGTACTTTTCCCCAGAAAAGTTACAGTATGTATGGACATTCATGAGAGAGCAAGTCACTCTTACCTTTTCCAAATCTTCGATTTCAGAGCTGAAATTTTTGCTTTCTTCCATCATTTCCTCTTCTTCAAGAGTTCTCTCATCATCATAATCATGTACCAGCATTTCTGCAGAGGGGTCAAAGTCATGATCCTCAGACGATAATGAGCCAACTGTGAAAAAATTTCACATGAAATCGCATGAATTCTTTAATGAACGGGGTCAGAACTGTCAGTGGAGTAACAAATTCATAACTATTTGACAAAATCATCTGTTTCAGCTGACCTTCCCTTTTCATATTTATAAGTAATAAACACAGATGCCTCTCTTGATACATATAGAGTACTTGGGAAAAGTACCTAAAAGCAAAGTTCCGGAAAGTACAATCCCAAATTAATATTTTACTCAATAAAAGGTTGTTCAAAATACCTTTGAAATAATCATTAAGGTACAAAGCACACACATCACAAGATTTCAGATGCTGCAAGGCTGTGACCTACAGACTCTAATTCTATTTATATGATTTACATGTTGACAACCATGGTTTTTCACTGGTAAACAGGTAACTTAGGTTCTGAATCCACTTCCTACTAACAGCAAAATAAAGTTAGACTCAATTCTAATCACTTCAGCCTCATGGACAGATCTTTTAATACAACTAATTTAATTCATAGCACTTGATCTAGAAGAATACATACAGCAGAGTTTCAAGAAGTATTGAGGAAAAAACACCAGAAATAACAAAATGCTTCTAATGAATCACATTAATTAACAAGCTATTGTCATAGCTGTGTGGTCCAACACACAGGTTTTCATGACTGAATACTCCTAAGTCATCGCAAAAGTACTGTTATTATTTTAAATACACTTTGTCATTTGAAAGGTTATCATTAGATTTAGTAAGTTTTAAAGATGCAAATATTCTGCACTAGAAGTCACGTTCTACAACAAAAATCACCAAATTACAGGGTTGTTTTGCTCTGTAATGTTCACTTTCTTATGCCTTTCTGGATGGAGAAAATAAACAGATTGGGGTATTTCTCTTTTACTTCTGGTTTCCCCTTACATACTAGGTCTTTGTTGCAATCCTTGGCTTACAAGCAGCAACGAAAAGGTTTATCAAGAATCATTTCTATGAAAAAACTTCTTCAAAAGTTTTAAAGAGAACAATTACAAATTTTCAATCCCCTTCAAAATCCTTTCTGCACTGCTTCCAGCCTTGAAAGAGACAACTGTATATACCAACACTTCTGAACCCTAAAGCATCTAATTTTTCAGCAATTATGCTGTGTTCATTCCTTATACGCAGGTAGCTAAGCTTCATTTAGCTTGCTTAAGACAAGACTGTGAAAGTTTGTAATATCATACTGTAGAGAAACATTCAGGCGAAAAATGCTTTTTTATTCACATGCTATTCATATATGGTCTCACAGATCTTTCGGTTCCAGCTCACCATGTACTACACTTGCAGTAATGACATTATGTGTTTAATTCCCCCACTGCTGACCATCACATCCTGCTCTAGTTTTAAGGAATCACAGAAGTGTCAACTGTCTTTATCTAACCTGTATTTAAAGACCTGTGCTAAAGATCATCGCTTCTAACTGCTGTTCTAACTGATTCTGCATTTAACGCAAGGGGAAGTTCTATTCCACTGGTAGACTTTACATTAAAAAGTCCCACTTCTTCAATGGTTCTGAGTGTTCAGTATCCCACTTAGAATATTTAAAACCACACTGAAAAATACAAGCTCAAGAAATTTCACAAGAGTAGCTAAAAAAGATGACAAACAGCCAGTGCAGAAGGCAGTTGCACAGAAGCAAATATGTTCCCCAAATACTTGAGAGCAGCCCTGCTGATGTTAATTATGCTTGCTCGTGTAAAGTATTCCAAAGAACCTTAATAGCAGTTACAGCCTTAAAAATTACTTATCATTATGATTTTAAACATTTTCTGTTATTACCAAGAATTCAAAAATTTAGACAAGCCTCTAATTATCAGCAACAAGAGAAACTGGTTTCTCCAGGCTACATGGATTTACTGAGATGTAGACTTAAAAGTGCCACAAAACTGTTTTCATTTTGGGTTCCAAGCAGCCAATTTCTAACTGCAACTGGAGTTAAGAGAAAGACTCCGCAGCCCACATCTCCACTTAAGAACCTGGCAGGTGGTTAAAAGCGTGCACACGAAGCCTCAGAAAAACTACAAGAGAATAAATTTGGGAAGACGCAGCAAGGAGAGAGCGGTGCGCGGGCGACAGGCCAGGTGCCAGGTCAGGAGGTGGGCGAGGACGAACCTGGGCTCGAACTCCCAAAGGAAGCCTGCAGGGAAGAAGAAAGAGCGAGGTGAGAGCGGGCTCCCTTCGGCTCGGCAGCAGGCAGGGCTTTTCCATCTCACGAAGCCCTGGGAGCTGCCCCCTTTCCCCGCCGCCCCGTTTTCCCCCGCTCCCCGCCGGCCTCGGCCCCCGCGTCCCCCCCACGCTGGCCCCTCCATCCCGCTCACCCTCTCCCATCCCTCCTTCCCTCGCTCCCGCCCGCGGCTCTCCGTCCCTCCTCCTCCCCTGGCAAG
>NW_020884875.1:6195898-6256305 GCF_003945725.1 Corapipo altera
TCTGGCGGCGCCGCCCCGGCCGGCGACGGCGCTCGGCCCGCCCCGGCCCCGCCCGGAGAGGGCGCCCGCCGCACTCCGCCCGCCCCGCGGCAGGCAGTACGCGGGTGGCTCGGACAGCCCGAGCCTGGGGCGCGGGGCGGGGGCGGGAGCGGCCGCGGCACCTCGGTACCGAGTCCCTGTCCGGGTGCCGGTGTGCGGAGGGCTGCTGGCTACGCTGGTGCCCACGGCCGAGGTGTCAGGAACAGAAAACAGAACTCCAAAGCTTTCAGCCATTCCGCTGCGCGTCGCCTGCTCTCGCCTAAACAGGGAAAGTGAAATTTACTTTGCAGTGTTTTGGGGTTTTTTTAAAAATAATTTTTTTTTAAATCTAAAAGTTGTACGTCTATTACATGTAAGTAATATCTGCTCCATTTCACAGAATTGTTAGGGTTGGAAGGGACCTCTGGAGATCATCCAGTCCAACCCCACTGCAAGGCAGAGTCACCTGGAGCAGATGACACAGGAACACGTCCAGGTAGGTTTTGAATGTTTCCAGAGAGGGAGACTCCATAACCTCCTTGGGCAGCCTGTTCCAGTGCTCTGACACCCTCAATGTAGAGAAGTTCTTCCTCATGTTGAAATGAAACTTCCTGTGTTTTAGTTTATGATCCTTGCTCCCTGTCCTGTTGCTGGGAACCACTGAAAAGAGTCTGGCACCATCCCCTTGGCACCTGGCTTTGAGATATTTGTATGCATTAATGAGATCTTCTGTGTCTTCTCTAGACCAAACAGGCCCGGCTCCCTCAGCCTCTCCTCATAAGAGAGATGCTCCAGACCCCTCATAATCCTTGTTGCCCTCAGATAGACCTTCTCCAATAGCTCCTTGTCTTTCTTGCGCGGAGGAGCCCAGAACTGGACACAGCACTTCAGATGTGGCATTACTAGGGCCAGCTAGAGGGGGAGGATCACCTCCCTCGAACTGCTGGCCACACTCTTCCTGATTCTTAGTGGTACTTTTTGTCCTGTACACATAAAGTGGGACTGGGCTGTTTTTTGCTTAATTTCTTCATCTTGGGCTATGAAGACTGATGCTTTTAATTTTGGAGTGATGTTTCTGCTTCTGGCCAAAATTTCAATGGCCGTACTTACCTGGGGTAAGATGATGACAACATAAAAATTGCAAGACTTTGCGGAAACATACATTTTAGGAAAATTGTAACAGTCACAGCAGCTTCATCAGTACTTTAGTCTCTTACACCTGATCGGCCTTTGCCTTTTTTCAAAGTTACCTGGTAAAAATGATCAGTTAGAGACAGACAGGCTATGTCAGAACACACTGCACATAAATATTAAGAAGGAAAATTCAATCCTTTCCACTCAAAAATTAAGAAAGCAGATTTAATCTTTTCTACTTTTGACTGGTCTGGAATGCCATTATAACCCACTAATGTTCCTTAACCTTTCTCAGTTTTGTTCCCTCCTGTCTCAGTTTAATGAGACTGAAGTGTTTTGCTAAGGAGGATGAGTTATGAGCAAGACCAAACTCCTCCCTCTAAGCAATTGTAAATCCAAAATTAAGAGGCTCCAATTGAGGAAGTATGGAGAAAGAAAAAATAACAGCCCTTTATTAAAGGATATATGTGTATTGGCAGAACAACAACAGAACACAAAACCAACCAAACAATAATCCTGTATCCGAAAATCCCCTTCAAAAAGGAAACAGTTCGGTACTTTCCACCTTTTGGCGCAATTCTAACCATGGTGAGCAGGGGGCGCTGTTGGATCACTGGAGGAGCAGAGCCTGCAGTGCTCGGTGTTGGCCAGCAGGGGGCGCTGTCGGGCTCTGGCAGTCGCCACGTGGAGCCCCGGTAAGCGGGAGAACCCAAAAATGGAGATCTTGCCCCACACACTGAGAAGGGGAAGAGGAAAAAAGGGGGAAAAGAGGGCTCTTCCCATGAAACTCACGCTGTCTGCGGCTCACTGTGGCTGGGATTTCCCTCCCCTTTGTCGATGGGCACAAGCCGCTGCCAGCACAGGAGCGGAGGAGGGAAAGGACGATGTCCTCCCCAAAAAGTTCATCCACAGGTGGGTCAAGCCTCTTTGAAGCAAAATCTGAGCAGGTCCGGGCTGGGGGCAGAGCAGGGCACAGGCAAGCGGAGGCAAACCAGGACCAGAAACAGCCAGGTGACCAGGCTGAAAACAAAGTGAACCTCGGACTCCTCCAACATACACCTTGCCTGAGTTAGGGCAATAATGAAGTGTCTGTTTTGGAGGAGAGGAAAAAAAACCCCTCATCACCCCTCCCCACAGTTTTCGGAGGGCCATCATCTTGGAATGTGGATCTACCCATTACTGAGCCCCGGGGAAAACCACTAGTGACCAGCTGCCAACTAGATATGGCACCATGCACCGCTCTCTGGACCTGGCCATCCGGACAGTTCTTAATCCAGTTCTTAGCCATGAAGGCTGCACCTGTCCGAGCCGTGGGCTGCCAACTTTTCCAGGAGAATGATGTGGGAGATGGTGTTAAAGGCTTTGCTGAAGTGCAGGTAGACAACATCCACAGCCTTCCCCTCATCCACTAAGTGGGTCACCTGATCTTAAAAGATCAGGTTGCTCAGGCAGGACCTGCCCTTCCTAAAACCAAGGGTCTTATCCCTTGGTTTTCCTGTGTGTGCTGCATGATCGCACTCAAGATGATGTGTTCCATAACCTTGCCAGGCACTGAGGTCAGGCTGACAGGCCTATAGTTCCCCAGATCCTCCTCCTGGTCCTTCTTGTGGATTGGCATCACATTTGCCAACATCTCTTTGTCTGGGATGTCCTCATTTAGCAAGGACTGATGATAAATGATGGAGACTTCCAGCAACTCCCTCAGTACCCTAAATTACCAAGCTTACAATAACTATCATCACTGTCTATCAAAAAGTTCACAAAGATACACATATTTAAAAAAAACCCTACTATGCACATGGGTGGTGGACAAAACTTGCAGCAAATCCTTACAAAAATGTTCTTTGTCACTTCACTTGGATGAGTAGTATGGCCAGTCTTCGTGAACAAAGATTTGGGAAAGGTCTTTACCCTTTGAGCCTGCGCAGTGGATTTTTTAGGTGAGACACAGTGTGTGCTGAGCTGAGCCCACCCTTTAATCCTAAGGTTCATCTGCTGGGGCCGAGCGAGCTTGGACAGTGTCAGTGAGGTCCTCAGGATGTAGGTTTGTTTAGAGTGACCTTCTCTTGGATGGATGGCCTTACAGGGCTGACGAGCTCCATCTGCCCAGGGGAGTTTCCCTGACCAGGAAATGAACCCAGGCCGCAGCGGTGAGTGCTGCATCCTAACCACTAGAGCACCAGGGGTCCCCAACTTGGATGAGAAAAGTTTCTAAATTAGTAATTAAAAAATGGAGGAAATAAAAATAAAATTGGCACAAGTTCATGCCAATACAGATTTTTTTAAAGGAAAAAAGGGATAAAGCAAATAGATTTGGCTAGGAAACAAAACTATTAAAATGAGATCTGCTTTTATTTAGGTATGTACAAGATCCTAACATCATGCTAGTCATCTGGTCTCTTGATGTCTGCTTTTAGTTCATAACTTAGCAAGGTTAATTTTTGGGGAAAACACAGGAATTTCACTTTATAGAGAAAAGGGTAGGGTAAGGACAAACATCTTAGGAAAATTGGTCACTTGGTATTGAACGTTCAGTTCATAATTCCTCCAACTTGTTCCTTTTCATCTAAACAGTTTCTTGTGATTATTTTGAGTTCTTTATAAAATTTAGAACAGTCAATATTCACTTGCTGTTGCTTCACTTTTCTGGGTGGAATAGAGTAGAAATTAAGTACATTTAGGACTTACATACACGTATTATTTTGGAGAAGTTGTATACCATGACTTTATCCTTCAACAGAATAAATATAATTTAGGCAACATTCATCTGGGACATATTTGAAAAACAGCTGCACCCTTTTAACCTCAATTTATTAGCTTTCATTACATGAAAAGAATACTACTTAAAATAGCTTCAAATAGCCCTTAGTTTAATACTGCACAATGTTTCTGAAATGCGTTTTTGGAGAACGGTGCTCTTATTGTTAAAGGGGAAAAAAGCTACTAATCAGGCTATTTTCAGTTACAATATATGTGAAAAAACTTGAAATGGAGGAGGTACTCTTTTAAAAGCTTGATTCTAAATAATGTTTTAATCTCTAATTAGTATAAACAGAAGCATGGCCTCTGAGTTCTTATCCTGGCTTTTCACTTGTGTCACCAAGATACTGATTCTTTGAGATAGAAACACCATTATCTTGAATGAGATAAAACGATTAATTTCAATAACGTAGGTCAAATATGTACTTATGTGACATTCAAAATCAATACTGTGGTATTACTTCAAAATATGGAATGTTAACTACAGCTTTATTGAAGCCTTTGCCTAGAATTTTGCTACCATCAAAGTCAGTGGTAATTTTAATATGAAAGTTCTTCAGAAAAAAGAGTCAACTTACATTTTAATTTTCAGACCTGTTCAGTACTTGCTTATTGTGTTAAATGCATAGGACACAGAGATGCTCAGAATTATTGAAAAATCAAGTAACTAGAGGTTATACATCATACAGTGGAAATAATAATGGTGGATTATTTAATACAGTCAAATCCTGTTATCTTATTTCTGTAGACAGACCCACTGAAATCCTAAATCAATTGGAAAAGTCATCGTACCTTCCTTTCCTAGAAGGGATAATACATAAAAATAGACAAGCCTATACACTTTCTACTAGTTTTCATCGTGTTACTGCAAATAATAATGACCAGATATTGCCATGCACTTCTGTACAATGCTTCCATTCTTTTAATTTGGCTGCTTGAAATGTTCATATTGTGAACATGCAGCTGAAAGATATTTAAGACTTTGAAATAAGGACTGTTCATTAAAACTGTGCTTGTACTGAGGAATTCTCACTGTGTTTGCGAACTGATTGTACAAATACTCCTTTGTTTAGAAGAACATACATTAGAGTTGGGTTTTTATTACTAACATTAGATGGCCATTTGCTTTCTTGTTTTTAAATATTGGGCTCACTGCATCAGAAGCTTTCTGGATCAAATGTGTATTAATCAGATTTAAACCTGTTCTATGAAAATTTTGATTTTGGCTTTCTGCCTGATCCTTTAGTTGAGATTGATATTGGCCACACTGGGTTTTAGTATAAGGTTAAGTATTTGTACGTCTTCATGCAGTGACACAAAAATGTGTAATAGTAAGAAATTAAGTATGTTTCCATATTTTTCTTTATTATCTGCTTAATTAACAATCTGAGTGTGTACTATAGTCACAAAAGTATCTTGTATTCTCATGTATCATGGCCGGGCTTCGCGAATGAAAGTTTGGGAAGGCTCTATCCATGTTTGTGACAAGCACGCTGGTGGCTTATGAGGCCAATACGAGATAGACATGTCCGATTGCAAAAGGCACAGCAGAAAGACTCCTTAGATGGTGTATTCTGCAAGACACGATTCCTTCTGCATTGCCTTTTCTCCTCGAGAGTGATCCTGCGTGTGTTCTCAAAAGCATCAGCAGCGTTATAGATGGTGTGTCTCCAGACCTCCCGATTGGGAGTTATGTTGATCAGTATGGCCAAGGTTGAGATGTTGTTTCAGGGAGTCCTTGAATCTTTTCTTCAGGGCTCCTCTCTTGCAGCAGCCAGTGGCAAGTTCACCATAAAGCAAGATCTTAGGGAGGCGGTGGTCCTTCATCCTGGAGACGTGCCCTGCCCAACGCAGCTGTGTTCTCAGCAACATGGTCTCAATACTTGTGACTGCTGCTTGTTCTAGAACAGATGTATTGGTCACATAATCTGACCAGTGGATGTTTAGGATTGTACGGAGGCAGCGCTGATGGAAGCATTCTAGGAGATGCAGGTGGTGGCGGTAGACGACCCATGATTCGGAACCATACAAGAGAGTAGACAACACTATGGCTTTGTAAACACTGATCTTTGTGCTTTTCTTCAAGTGTTTATCATGCCATACTCTTTTATGGAGTTTTCCAAAAGCACTGTATGCCTTAGCTAACCTGTTGTCTACCTCTCCGTCAATCTTACCATCCGAGGAGATGAGGGTACCTACTGGACTGATCTGAGCTCTGACTGGCCAATGGTGATATGGGGATGATGGAAGGCTTCCTGAGGTGCAGGTTGGTAGAGAACTTCAATCTTCTTTAAGCTGACTTCCAGCCCAAAGAGCTCAGCAGCGTCTGCAAAGCAGGATGTTAAATGCTGCAGAGCTGCTTCTGTTTGGGCAACAAGGGCAGCGTCATCAGCATAAAGCAGCTCCTGGACAAGATGGTTTAAGATCTTGGTGTGGGCCTTCAGTCGTCTTAGGTTCACTAGACCACCAGGAGTTCTCGTTTTGGTTATACCACATAGTGATAAACTGGTCCTGCCTCCTGTAATTAGGACAGTCTCACAGATCATCCTATTAGGCAAGAAAGGAGAGGTAGGTGGTGGTGTGGTTCTGTACATTAATGTTTCAATTGTACAGAGATCAAGGATAGTGATAAGTTTGAGTGCCTATAGGTAAGAATCAGAGGGAAGGCCAACAAGGCAGATGTCCTGGTGGGATTCTGTTGTAGACCACCCAACTAGAATGAAAAAGCAGACAAAGCATTCTGCAAGCAGCTGGCAGATGTCTCACGATCATGATCACTGGCCCTTGTTCTTGTGGGAGATTTTAACTTGCCAGATGTCTGCTGTAAACTCAACACAGTAGAGAGGAGGCAGTCTAGGAGGTTCCTAAAGTGTTACCTTCATAGAAGGTAACATCCTGGCAGAGCAGGTGTGTGAAGCAGCAAGGGAAGATGCCCCACTGGACCTGCTGTTTGTGAACAGAAAAGGACTGGTGGGTGATGTGGTGGTTGGAGGTTGTCTTGGGCATAGTGACCATGAATTGATAGTTTTCAGTTCTTGGTGAAAGAAGAAAGGGGGTCAACAAAACCTCCACCATGGACTACCAGAGGACAGACTTTGGCCCCTTCGGGGCACTGGTTCGAACAGTTCTTTGGGAAAGAGTCCTTAATAAGAAAGGAGTCAAGGAAGGCTGGATATACTTTAAGAAGGAGATACTAAAGGCGCAGGATCAGGCTGTCTCCATGTGCTGAAAGACAGCCAGCAGGGAGAAAGACCAGCCTGTCTGAATAGGGAGCTTTTGCTGGGACTCAGGGTAAAAAAGAGTTTTTGACCTTTGGAAGAAGTACTCAGGAAGAATACAAGGGTGTTGTTAGGTCACGTAGAGTCAAAATTAGAAAGGTAAAAGCTCTGCTAGAACTCAATTTAGCCACTACTGTGAAAGATAATTAAGAGTTTTTACAAATAAATTAACAACAAAAGGAGGGCCAAGGAAAATCTCCATACTTTATTGGATGCAGAGGGAAACGTTGTAATTAGCAAAGCCAGCTATTTCTGTCGGTTCATCTGCCGATACTTTGTTGTTGTATTAAATGGTGGTTGTTGGTGCTGTTACCGGCCTCGGAGCGCTCCGGCGCCGGAACATACTGCAGCGTCCGTGCCGCGGGCGCCGGTGGGGGCTGCGCCAACATCCGGTGAATGACGGCGGCACCGGGGACTCCCGCGGCGGGGGCGGGGCGGAGAGCGCGCTGGGGATTCCCGGCCCCGCGCAGAACCTTCGGGATCGTTCCCGTGACGTCACGGCGGGGGCGGCCCCGGGCAGCCCCGCCCGCCCCTCCCCCGGGGCTCACGCCGTGGGGGGGGGCGAAGGGTGGGGGTGTTTGTTGCGCGGCGGTTCTCGCGAGGCTGGCGCGAGGGCGCGCGCGGGGGGCACGGCGGCGCCGAGGGGCGCCATTTTGAGCGGGCGAGGGGAGCGCGCTGTGTGTGCGCGCGCCTGCGTGTGTGCGCGCGCGGCTGTGCATGTGTGCGCGCGGGTGGCGAGCGGAGGGGGGAGCGACGGCCGCCGGGGGTGCCCCGGAAGGAGCAACCAGGATACCCCCTGGGATAACCTTCGGATACCACCAGGATACCCCCGGGACGTCCCCGGGATACGGGCACAGCAGCCGCGGAGCAGCCGAGCCGCCCCGCTTTGCTCCGGTCCCTCCCCCGCCGCGCCGCCTGGCCCGCCCTCAGCGAGGGGGGAGGGAGCCGCTCCCCGCGGCAGGAGCGGGGCGGCGGGGCCGCAGCGAGAAGCCGTGCCCCGGGAGCGGGAGTCTGTGCCCCCCCCCCCCCCCCCCCCCGGGCCGAGAGAGGCGGCCCCGGCCGCGCCGGGGTTCCAGCTGCTCCCGCGGGAGGTGTCCCGGGCCCAGGTCAGCGCTTCCCGCCCGGTGCCTTCTGGACAGCTGTTCACCTTTCCCAGTAAAACGAGAAATGACCCTTTTCTTCCCCTCTGGATTATTTTTTCTCTTTCGTCCCCAAGCCCACCCTCCCTTTCTCGTCATCCCTCTCCTGCCGTTTTTCTTTCGGGAATGAGAAACAGAAGAAGGGTGTCGCTGATAGGCTGCGCTCTCCGTCAAACATCCCCGCCGCCCTCTCCGGGATGTGAGTGGAGGTGTAACCGAGGCTTCCGCTCTCGGGTTTGGCATCCGTGTTTGCTTTTTAATATCCAGGTTTCTGTTTGTTTCTGTTTTTAAGATTCAGGTTTGTGGGGTATTGTTGTTTTGTGTTTGTCTAGCACTGGTCCAGATTTCGTAAAGGAACACTGATTATTCTGCTTCTTTTTACCGTAGGCGGCGTGAACGACAGAGGAAATCCTGGATGTTTTACAGCCTTTTGCTCCAGCTGGTAGAGGAGAAAAAAAGGTTCACGCTGACCTGCAGCAGTTGCTTCCTGTGAAAGGGGAGAAACACCGGACACTGTTCTGGGATTATTTTTGCGTGGTGCGTCCTGAAAAGGCTTCTCAAACAATCAGTAGGCATCTGAGAAGAGAATTGAAGAAGTCGTGAGATTTTTTTCTTCAGTCAGTGCCGAGCACATCACCCTGGGCTCTTTTGTCCTCATGGCATGGATACATTGCTAAATTTATCAAATTCTGAATACTTCAGCTGCCAAAATAACGTGCTTTGTTGTTTTTAGGTACGCTTACTTCTAGGCAGCATTCTGGCTGAGTCATAGGCATAACCAGTTTTGTTAACTGGCTCCAGGTTAAATGTGGCCTGACTCACTGTGTAGACATTGCTGAAAAGTTTCATGGCAGATATTTTTTTCCCCTTTACCTCATTTTTTAGATTTTTTGACATAACCTTCTTCCATTTTGCAGTGAGACCCATTTTCTAAATGAAGAATCAAACAGACGTTTGTTTATTATTTTTTCCTTTATATTTTATGTAGTAGTTTTGCTGAAAAATGTTGTTGCCAATAAGCAGTATGGAGGTATCGAGATAGCTGTTGTTTACAAACGCCTCTGTTACCTGAAGCTGGGAAATGTTCTACAGTTCGTATGTGAAAGTTGGATTTTTGGCTTCACAGTTTGTGGTGTAAAACGTGCATATATTTTATCTGGAGCTGATGCCTCTTATAGTGATATTTACATGGAATAGACAAGACAAGAAGCTGTCAGAGACAAGAAAAGATTTTTAAAACAGACCGTTGGCAAACTTTGTAAATAGCCTTGCTGAATCTGTAAAAAGAAGGATGGATAGCTGATTTCTGTGAGGTCAAATTTATGTCAGAGTGCTACGAATGTAGTATCAACGGGAACTCGGGATATTATCTCAAGGTAAACAAGGTGCAAAAATACAGATCTCACAGTACTAACACCTTGTGTCGTCCTCTTGAATTAGGTAAGTGTTGTAGTGTTCATAAATCCATTTACAGTTCAATAAACCTTTTATCAATAGAACAGTTGAAATGGTAGTGTTTATTGCCTAGACGTGTTTGTTTGGGGTTTGTTTTCGAGAACCTCGAAATGAGCTTGTTAATTTTTACTTGCTGCTTTTTATAATTAATGGAATACTTCTTTATGAATTTGAAGAATACACGTACAAGGAGAAGCGTGTAGGTAGGATTTTTATGGGAGATTTATTTAGTCTAGATACATCTAGACTAAATCCATACGGAACTTAATCTTCATGTTGATATTGTAATTTTAGCAATGAGCTGTTAGGTACATCTGAACAAGTCTGCTGGATGGTTTGTATGTCTCAGTCTTCCTATTTGTATTAGATGTTTATGCAGCATCAAGGTGGTACTAATCTAGGTGGTTTTTTAGTCTTTTTTTTTCTTTCTTTCCACTGTTCTTTGTCACTTGTGAAAGCCAGGTAATTTTTACCAAAAAGCATTTTACTGTCTATGCAGACTAGCTTTTTACTGTGTTGATATTTTACATTTGGATTCAATGTGTTTTCTTATTCTATAATGGGAATGACTGAGTATGGCTGGTCTGCAAGTATAGCACTACAAAAACACTCCAACGTCTTGGAAGAATTCAAAACAAAATCTAGTGGTCAAGTGGCTAATCTTATATGTTATTTTTAGATGTATTGCAGTTCCCTTCCTTGTATGGCGATTAAATATTTCTGTGGATAAAATTTAAATGTTGAAATTAATATGTTTATAATAATTTTTTGTAGGTTTGCATTCAGCTGAGCTGCTACTGCCTCAAAGAAAATTAAGATGAACAGAGCAACTTAATTCAAAAGTCAGTGGTAATTTTACTAAGTGCTTTCTCCTCTATCCCCTCTTGATGATTCATAAAGCTTTAAATAATTAAAGTGTTATTGGGTAGACCTTAAACTGAGAGTCTGGTAAACATGGCACGTTTACCTTAGTTGTCAGTTTTAAAAAATTTTTTTAAGGGCTTCTGCAATACTGGAGTATTAGTAATAGTGAACTAATGAAAAAAAGAAAGGTTTTCTCTAAAGGCACTGCAAAGATGATTGGGAAGATTGCTTGTATTAAAACCTTGTAGAAAAAGCGAAGTTAAGCATGTGAAACTGTATTTAAAGATTACTACAGTGGTTTTTTTCTTCTGTAGCTTGTTATTTTGACCACAAATGAAGGACTTCCATTTACATCAGTTTTATAAATTCTTGGGCTCACTAAAGTTATATTCTGTGTGTTGTCAGTATCTAAAAGTTGAACTAGCTTTGGTTTTCTGCTTTGGATGGTCTTGCTGTTTTGTCATTTTAACTTGTATTTCAGTTTTGTTGTTTTGAAAACAAGGAAACTGTGGAGCGTGAATAGGCTGTTTCTGTGATCTCTGGCTATGGCTTGTGATTGTCCTGTGTTGAGTCTTGGTGTGGCTGGGAATTGACTGGTAAGGTGAGCCACATGTGAAGGAACCAAACCCATAGAAAACAGTGATCTTCCTCATTCCTGTGCTTGGATCAATGTGTTTTGTTTGAAAGCATTTGCTAAATGGAGAGTTTAGGTGTGAGTGGCCATTTCATTTGATTGTTGTCTATTTTATGCTCATGATATTATTCTAGGTGTTCACTTTTTAACTCATAGAAAAAGTGATGTGTCTCTTTTCTTCAAGCTACTTCAGTGCTGTGAGATACTTTTATCTCTCTTCAAGAGGCTCTCACTGAAATCTAGGAGCTTCTTCCCCCACTTAACTATTTTGGGTGACATCTTTATCTAGATTCTTTCCCTTCTGGAAGTTTTGAAGAGTTTGCTTTTTAGCTTCATGTAATTAACTCTGTCTTTCCCCCTCTCTGTATGTTGGCAGGGTAATGCTTTTATTCTTTTCACCATGTTTACACTTGGGAAGTTGTGATGTCCCACACTTGAGAGGAAGGAGGCACTCAAGATTTGTAAATGCTCATTGGTCAAAAGGAACAACAAAAGTCAGAGGGCCCACCAAAAAATCACAGAGTTTTGTTAGTAAATTATACATTTGGCATTGAAACTGGTATGTTAGTCTCTGACCTAGTATATAAGCACATGGCAGTGGGGTTTGGATAAAGGGTGAAAGGGAAAGGAAGAGATGAACCCAAGAGAGGGCAACAGAGAGAAAGAAAAAGCAATCATTAGCTCTGCATGGCCCCTTCTCCAGTCACATCCCATTCTTTTGGGAGTGTTAGTACCAACAATCCTTTGTCTGTTTTGTACCAGCAATGGTTGGTTGGCTCCACAGCCATCCAGCTGTTGGTGTTTGAGACATACACACTACCCCTTCTGGGATCCTATAAAAGTGTATTTTGTTTGTGTGCATAAGTGTTCTACAAGAATTCGGGCATGTTTTGCAGGTGTGCCCTGTATCCTAAACAAAATTCATACACGGGTGAGGCCTATTGAGGAGAAAATGCCAAGCCTGCTGGTCAACTTTAATTTCTTACCCAGGTTTTTATTTTTTAAGTGCTGACAGTCTGTTGAGAGGTTTGCAGACGACTATGAAGATAAGGTTCTTGCCCCCAAGAGATTATACTTTAAGCCTTGATGTAAACATAGTTTTTGTAGAGGAATAACTGTCAGCAGTTTATGTCTTTTACTGATGTGTTTATTTTGGTAGAATCGTAAAATGAGTACATTTGTTTTGGCCAATTCTTAAGAATGGTGTAGGTTGTTCTGCTGTGTGAAAAAACTGTTAGTGGGAACTTTTGAGAATAAACACCCTTTAATCTTGCAGCAAAGCTTAAGTGGAATTACAGCTGTAAAATGATAAAGGCAAATTGTGCAGATATTTAGCTTTGCACAAGTTAATGTACTCTATGTGCCTTTTCCCCCCCTTCCATTCTAATGTGGTTATTCTGTTCAAAATGTGTGGATAAAACAGTGCAATAGTGACAGTGCATCAATAACTTCTGAGGAAGTTCCTTTTACTTATGTTTTTAGTACTAGGAGTAAATTCTGTCCTGCTAGGTGGAGGAGAGAACAGGAGAAATATTTGGAGACCTTATTATAAATAAACATGATTGAGACTTGGCATGCATTTTGTTTTGTTTTTTGTTACTCTGTGTGTTTGAGCAGTGATTACTACATGGCAACTGATGATGATGCCCTATGTGGTGCTATCAACTCTTACACAGTCACCTCCTTTCATATTTTGGGTAAACGTAGTCAGGGAAACATCTGATATAGAGAACTGTTTCTCTGCTTTATATGCTCAGGATATGGCAGAACTTCTGCCTTTTTCTACTGCTGCTTCTTCAGATCCTTGTGAAGACTCCAAATTGGAAAATAATTCCTCATTATGTAATGTATGCTGACTGAGATGATGATGTTACTGAACTCACACTTCAGCTTTTGGACTTTGAACCTTGCAAAAGGGCAAGAGATTAGCGTTTCTCAAGCTTTCTGCTACATGATCAGTACCGTTTAGCAGAACCATTAGGCACTAAAGTGTGTAGGATTTCAAGCAGAAGAAACCTGGTTATGGTTTACCTTCAAATACAAAGTTATTTCATGTTATGAAATAATGTTGGGGTTCTTTTTTATTACTCTACATTTTGGTACAGTGCCAGAACAAAAACTTATTTTGGATAAGAAATCTTGATAATGTTATTTAAAGAACTTACTAACTTTGATTGTTGTGACATCTGTATTTGACCCACAGAAGTGATATAATGCCTGTTGCTTGTGAACTGTGTGTATATGTAGAAGAGGTGATCGTATGATAAAGTGCAGTGGTTGGGATGTCTAGAATACCAGTGTCCCCCCCAGGTCTGCTGACATTCTAGATCCTTATGTAAAACAAAGGGCTTGGGCCCTGAGTACAAATGAAAGTGGATTTTCATTTTTCTCTTTTGTCTGTTTGTTTGTTTTTTGCTAAGTCTCTGTAAAGCTAGGTGTTAGGACTGTGGCTGTAGTAGAGAATGTTTTGGCTTTAAATGGTTAAAAAACTGACCATTGCAATTTGTACACTTCTCATGCCTAGGCACTCCTAAGACTTCTGGAAGTCGTCAGGTTTGACAGAAGACCTTGTTCTTTTCTCAGTGTTCTACAGGAAAATTTAGTTGCTACATTTCTTTTTAAAACATGAGGCAAGAAGATAAATTATAAACTGTATGGATATCTTTTGTTCTTCCAGATTGTTCAGTGATAGAATACTCATCAGGTCAGTTCTGTGTTGGATGGTAGGGACAGCACAACTAAAACTAGAGGTTTTCTTTGGCTTTGCAGTAGCATGGTTGAAAAAGAAGAGGCTTCAGCTAAACCATTTTAGAACTTCAGATGTCTCCTGACCCAATGGGAGAGACCTTTAAAGGTTCTGATCTCTTTTATTGAGGGTGTGAGTCTTTGACAATAAATTTTAGAGAACCAAAGAACCTGAGAGAATTGCTGTATGCAAACTTAACCTTTTTGAAAGATGACTTTACATTGAAACGTAGCTGGGGGTGACACGAGCGTTTTACCCTTCAGAGCGTTAAAAGCTTGATTGCAAAGATGTAAACTTATTTTGTTGTTGTGGCTGTTCATTTACATGGAGAAAAAAGAAAGAAAGAATCTTTAGTTGAAGTAGTTGTCATGCTTTTGCAGCAATTTGTGATCGGTAGAAATGCCTCCAGTTTCAAAAACTCATAAAGCTTCTGTAAGGGTTTGAATATTATTTTCTGTTTAATTAACATGCAAATTCTGGATAGCAAAATAACTTGAAATTAGCTTATTTTGCTTTGCTAGAACTACATGAATTGCAGAGTAGTAAGGAAGATATCTAATAAAGCATGTCTTTAAAAGAGGAGTGAAAATTGGGACAGGGTTTGAACAGAAGTATTGTTTAGCGCATACACTTGGCAACTTCAGCTTAGTGCTACTCTTGACTAGAGATAACAGAGAAGGAGAATCTGTTATCATAGGAAGTGATAACAGTGGTGCAAGCCACTTAAGGAAGGGGTTTTTTTTGACAGAAGGTGTGTTTTGTGGCAGAAGAAAAAACTTTTGATGGGGTGGGTTATTTTGAAGGCCTGCTTAGGCCTTCAGAAAAGTGCTGAATATTTCTGTATATGGAGAGTGTGTAGTCTGATGGCTGGGACTTGTGCACATAGTTTCTTTGCCTAATTCAGACCAACACTTACAAGTTTTTCTGTGGCTCATGCTAAGTAGCTGAAGTAAACATCTGAAGCTGGCCCATGATGTGAGGACTGAAGGGAGAGTTTACTCTGTAGCTTGGTTATTCTAGAATTGCTCTGTCTTAGTGAGAACTTTGCCTATGATGATGCTTCTTCAGAAAAAAGAAATGACTGTGGCAAATGCCTTTATCTTTTTGTTGTGATGAAATGCAGTACAGTTGGTGTTTGGCATATCTTTGATAGTAAACATTCAGTTTTAATCCTAGAAAACTGTGTACCTCTTTTCCCTTCTTGTTAGATGGTCAGTCTTTTCTAAGGCGTCATACAGACTGACTTACTGGACCTTCTGAAATTCAGACATATGCTTTGTTTGCCTTCTGATGAAATAAGAATTTGATACACTTGCTGGAGCTCATTACCAAGAAAGCAAAGCAGCCCAGCAGTAGCTACAAACTTGAGACACTGAATGTAACCTTTCTCCTCCTCTCATGACACTATAGTATACTTTAGTTCTGATGGTTTACAATCTTCTTTTACCACATTTATAAAAATTATACTAAAAATTATGATGACAAGATGAGGGCGGGTTGTCAGATGAGTGTGTAGTTAAGGTTCCTACATGTAGTTTATGGTGTGCTGTACTTAATGTTTTATATAGTTAATGTAATAATAATCTGTGAGGCATTAGGTAAAAGATCATAGGAATGTGCCACTTACATATGCATACGTGATAATTTTAGACTTCCCTGAAAGATATGAATGTGCATATATCTGTGTGCTTTTAACATTTATTCTGTTCATGGTTCTCTCTGCAAATCAATAGACTGAACTTCTAAACTGGTCTTCAGGGAGCATCAGGAAATTTAAATTTGTATCTCCCTTCTAACTTTGTGAATTTGTGGCCTGAAGCTTTCTTTTCTTCCCTGTTACTAAATTTGCTATTCCATTCACAAGCTTCAAGTATGTGTAGCTATTTGAGTTTGTATTGCCTTTTATTTTAATGGTCTTCTTACAATCTCTGAAATACCCAAGTGCCATGGAAACCATTTCCTGTAAAATGATATAGACTCTTCACAGAGAATGAGAGTATAGAATCTGAAAATACAGAACTGTTTTTCCTTCTCTTTTGATGATGAATTCGGCTGTCAGGGTTTTTTTTCCCCAATGTTTAGCATTAGTTTAAAATCTGTTTTTCCTACAATATTTTGGTCAGCTCTATTTAAACAGGATGTAGTTAGTAATATGGCCAAAAGCACACAAACTTCTAGTAAATCAAGTTTTTAAAGTGTGTAAGTTTTTTTGCTATTTTACTATTATACTGCTTAGTCTTGTCCTTATTATAGTGATGTCACTATTTTGTCTGTTTCTTCATGCTAGAATATTCTGAAAAAAAAGCTTTTTATTACAAAGTGTTACCAAATGTGTCTCATCAACAATAATGAAACCTGTCTTAAATACTGGAGACACTTTTCTGAGCTAGGGAAGTATTTGTATTTTATACACTTGAGGAGACCTCTCTGGAGTTGGATTGTTCAGTACTAGTGAGACTGTCTTTGCCCTCTGAATACTGGTTAGACAAGTAAACATGCCCTTAAAATTGTGTGGGGTCAGTCTCTGATCTCACATCCTTGTCATCTTTAGTTCTGCTGTGCTTTTTTCTTCACTCTCAGTATAGAAAGGATCAGGTTAGAGATCACTTAAAAGAAGTAACTTCTAAGTCCATAGGCCTTGACAGGATGCTTCTGTGAGTGCAGAGGGATCTGGCTGATGTCATTGCAAGGTCATTCCTCATTATCTTTGAGAGGTCTCATGGTCATTGGAAGATGTTCTTGAGTATGACAAGAGAGCAAATGTTAATCCTGTCATGAGGAAGGGTAAGAAGGAGAATCTAGGGAACCACAGACCAGTCAGCCTCACTTCAGTTCATGGGAAGGTTGTACAACAGCTGATCCTGGAAACTTGTTTCCAAACACATGAAGGACAGGAAGGTGAGTGGGAGCAGTCACGATGGTTTTGTGATGGGGAAATCACACTTAACCAAGCTAATAGCCTTCTACGTGAGGTGACTGGCTTGGTAGGTGAACAGAAAGCAATGGATGGTGTTTGTCTTGACTCCAGTCACGATTTTGACATTGTCTTCCATGATATCATCATAGAGAAGCTGATAAGTATGTGTAGAGAAGTGAGGTGTATCCAAAACTGGCTGAATGGTGAGGCCCAGCTTGTCAGGGCTGTGATCAGGGCACACAGATCATTTGGAAGCATCTCTTTCTGTGCGCCCCAGGGTTCAGTACTGGAACCCCTACTATGGAACATCTTCATTGAAATCCTGCACAGTGGGGTGGAGTTTACCCCTAGCAAGTTTGCAGATGATAAAAAATGGGGAGAACTGGATGATACACACACACTTGATGTTTGTGCTGCCGTGCAGAGGAACCTGGACAGGTTGGAGAACTGGACAGAGGATCCTCATGAAGAAAAGGGAAAATGCAAGGTACTGTGTTGGGAGAATAGAGAGTGTATGAACAATTTCCTTTGCATTTCTGTAGGCCTTGCCTTGGCATGGCTGGGTGCAGACAGTAAAAGAACTGTTCTAACTTTGTTCTAACTTCAAAGGCTTGCTGCTAAGGTTAAGGTGGAGTTTCAAGAGGGTGAACGTGTACCCTCAGCTCATATAGACACCTGTTGTGGTCCAATTAGCAGTGAACAACAAAGTATGTTGCTCTTATGTATCCAATGCTGTGTGAAGAAGAATCGTGCGTCCAGGTGTAGCAGCAGTATATAAGTGTTCTTCTTGTAATAAACTGACATTTTGCCAACCAAATTAGCCTGTGAGCAATCTGTTCCGTGCCCCTCCACCAATAGCCCTGTCTCTGGTGAGTAATAGCTGCATACGCCAGCTGCAGAGAAGGAACTGGGAGTCCTCTTGGAAAGCAAGCCAACCATGAGTCAGCAAACCATCCTCATGTTGAAACCAACATTTCCTGGCACCACGTTAGGAAAAGTGTTGCCAGCAGGTGGAGGGGAGTTCAGTTTGCTCCTCTACAGCCCTGGTGAGGCCTCATGTGGAGGACTGTCACAGTACAGGCTGTGTAACAGTGCTACAGGCTCCCTGATAAAAAAAAGATGTGACTTAGTGGAGTGAGTTCAGAAAAGAACCACAAAAGTGATAAAGGGACAGCAGTATCCTTCCTTTAGGCAGAAGTTGATTCTTGAACTTCTAGGGAAGTACAAGATGATCATTAGTCTTTCAGAAATATCTCTGGATGCTATATTTTAATTTTTCAGAAGGTACTTTCAAAATTTAAAATCAGTAAACTATTAAACTCATGTTTCTCCGGTAGAATTGTGTGAAGGTGAAAATGATGATGGAGACTTTATTTTTGTAAATGCTACAGACTGTTAGGACAAGAGTAAGAGAGATTGCCCTCAGAAGGATGTTGCAAGGTAGCTTTGTTACAGGGTTATGCTTAAAGTTCATAGCCCTGTTTGTCATGAATTAAAGAGCTGCATTGTTGAGAGTTTCCTTCTATAATTTGTGAAGGGTGTGGACTTGGGGAAAAAAAAAAGGTAGGGTTACATGTTTTTACACTGGATTCTTAGGGGTTGTGAAATTGTTATAGTGTTTATAGTTAAGTATATTAAAAATATCATGGTAAATGTATTTCTTCTGTTTAGAGCTACTTAAACTGAATAATGAAAATCTCAAAAAAATCACAGCAGTTTAATGTGAGTGCATATTATTTTATATTCCATGGTCCTTTCAGGATTCTGTTTTAATAACTAGGCCTATTTTTTTCTTTTTTTGACCTGTTTATACAAAAAACATGGAACTGAAATTGCAAATGCTTTGATTGCATCTGCTTGCTCTGCTCTCTGCCCTTCCAATATTCCAGAAGATGATTTCTTTTGCCTCCCTGTGTGTGGGCTCTCACGTCCACTGACACAGACAGTGCAGAGATTACCTTGAGCTCAGTTCTCATGGGAGTCACTTTTTCAACCCTTGAAGAGTATTGTGCCCTTCCAGAGATTCTGTGTGGCTATTTTTAGTGTTGTGTAAATAGAGAGAGAGAGAAGATTTTTAATGCTGTAGAGATTTGATGAATATGGTTAAAGCTAGTAGAAATTCTAGGGAAAGGATCATCTTTATAAGAGAGCAGGAGCAATCAAGTGAATTACATTTGTGTAACCAGTAGCCTTTGTTTTTATGACATGTTTAAGGCCAGATTAAAGACTTTTGTAAAGGAATTTGCTATTGTTCCACTGTTAGCAGAAGCAGCACAGAAAACATGATATAAATTTCTATGATATAATTTTCTATGAAAATAGTCTGGTTAGATTGTAATTGCTGCAGAACTTGAGCTGGAGACTTTCTCATTTTATTATTTTTATCGTTATTTATTTTGATTTTATTATATTTTTTGGTTTGTTTAATATTAATTTTAATTTGATTTATTTTAAAACTTTGTCTGGGCTAATTTTATAGGTGCCTGGCATAGGGGGAAAAAGAAGTCTAGGTCTTTCTTTGCACCTTATCCTTTTGCTTCCTAACTTTTGACAGCACAGCTGCTTCCTGGTGTAGTGCTGAAGCTGAGTTATTAAATGCACACTTCTCTGTCTGTAGTGACTCTACAGTTGCCCTGTCTGTAATGAATCTGGTATGTGACTGCAGTGTATTCCATTTTTGATGTGCTACACTGAGATACAAACTGGAGTAACACATGTTTGCTGGGGTTCTGCTTTGTGCTTAGCTTGTAGTGGTCTCAAGCTTCACTAGTGGATGGAAGGTACTGCTATGTACAGCCAGTCTGCCGATTTGGTGAAATTGCTTCACAGTGAAGGAGGGTGAAATCTGTAAATGATTGTGGTGGCAGCAGTCCCTAATTTAGCATTATGGAGTAAGAATGAGAAAGCATTTTTTCTCCTTTCCCCCCTTCTCTCTCGGTAAACATAGGGCAGAAAAAAAAAGAAGAGGATTAAAAAAGTTAATTTTTACTGCAAGAAATTACACAAACTTTATTAAAATGTGACAAATAGTGTTTGTTAAAGCTGAGGTGTATTCCATAACACTGTTTTGGATAGTTTGTTCATCAGGATCTTCTTGATCTGTTGTATTTCATTCCTCTTTTTAGTGTGAGAATTGCATGGAGGTTTTAGCTTACAAGCAAGTCTTGCAAATGAAACTTAAATGTTAGTAGTTTTGGCTGTTCCACTTTTTGTCCCACCAGTAGTAAGTTAAGCATTGCAGATAAGGTGAAATTTGTAGTATTAAGATGAAGCTAGAAGAAGCACTTTGTTAAGGTAATCTGAAAGTAAGTTAGTGTGAATGTTCATGAATACAACACCGTTTTCTGCTTTTGTAGCATATTGAATTCGGGACGCCGTGTGGCGGCCGTGGGGGCACCCTCCCCCCCGGAAGCCGTACGGGGGCACCCTCCCTTGGAAGCTGCACTGCAGTCCGGGGGTGCCCCCCGCGGAAGCCGTGTGGCCCAGGGCTGTCCCCGGGCCTGCATGGGGCCACCCCTCCCCCCTGGCGGGGAAAGAAGAGAAGGAGCTTCCCCGGTGTGGCTTTGCGCCCTCGTGAGATAGGAGAGTGGAAGCCTCGGAGCACACAGAGGTTTGCCGGTCCAGTTTGGGGGAGGGGAGGGGAAGGGTACTGGGTGGGCTGTGGGGGTCCTCGGACTGGAGGGTGGGCGGGGCAGCCCTACATGAAGTGTTGCAGGTAAGGGGTACATGGGAAGATATGCGGTAACACGGTGTGGGGAGGATAAGGTCAGAGTGGATAATGGTTTCCTCTGGAGGGTTGGGGGTCTCGGCCGGGCTGGGGCCTTGAGAGGTACTCAAGCCGTAGGTGGATATGGGGACCGGAACGGTTTTGTTCATTTGTTTGCTTTTGGCTCACCTGTGGCTACTGTCCAGGTTCGGTATGTTCTGGATGTATTCATTACGTCCTGAAAGGGTGGTCAGGACAAAGGGTTTTTCCTGGGTATTTCCTTGGGATTGAATATAGATAGGTGGCAGAAAAGTAGGAAGTGTAAGACCTACCCTAACCGTATTAATAGTAGGAATGTAGCTTGTGTAATCCTGCGTGGTTGTGAGCTATGCTGGCGATGGTACATGCCTTCGATAGGGTCGCCCATGCCAGACAGGTCAAAAACGTAGGGTCAGATACAATACATCCTTGGGCAGGATGAGCTCGCTAGCCTTCTGGCAGTCATCCTAGAAGGACAACTCTAACTCCAAACCCAGGCAGATGGAGCTTGCTTAGCCCTGTAAGACCATCCATCTAAGAGAAGGACACTCTAATTAAGCCTACATCCTGAGGACCTCACTGCCACCGTCCAAGCTCGCTCGACCCCGGCAGATGAACCTTAGGATTAAAGGGTGGGTTCAGTTCTGCCCATGCTGCGTCTCACCTAGAAAATTCACTGCGCGGGCTCAAAGGTTTACCCACATTCACAAAGCCCTGTAGCAACGGACGAGGGTTGAAACGGCAGGTGAAAGGTGCAGTGGAAGCCGCAGACCCAACCCTGCATGCAGGTGGTTCAGGATATTGGTCATCAGAGACTGACCCCAGAGATGACAGTCTCTTGGGGCAGCACCCTGAAGGACCAAGCAACCTTTTTCAAGGACAACACTGCTTGCCGCACTCAGAGAGGGGCCTGGAAAAGATGACCTAAACAAAGCTCATCTCCACATTTCACTCGGTTGGTTAACCGCAGCCAATGGGCATGTTCTAAGGTGGTCACGCTAAGATAAAGAGACAAAGGCATACACTTACCTCCAAAGGTGTAACCAAACTGACTCTAGCATGCTGGAACATCAGAACCATGCTTGATTCTGTGAATAGTGGACGCCCTGAGCGTTGCTCTGCCCTAATTGCCCACGAACTATCACATCTCAACATTGACATAGCTGCTCTCAGTGAAGTCCATCTCCACGAGGAAGGCAGCCTTAGAGAACACGGTGCCAGTTACACACTCCTTTGGTCAGGTAAACCTAGAACCGAAAGGCATCTCTCAGGAGTTGGCTTCAGATCAAAAACTCTATTGTTCCTAAACTTGAAAATCTGCCGACAGGTCGTTCTGATCACATTATCTCCTTACGCCTTCTACTACACAACAAGCAACATGTTGTCCTCTTTGGTATATATGCCCCAACTCTCCAAGATGACCCTGCCGAAAAAGATAAATTTTACGCTGACCTGCGCTACCTTACCCAAAAGGTTCCTGCAGATGATAAGATCATTATCCTTGGTGATTTCAATGCCAGAGTAGGAAAGAACTTTGAAGCCTGGAAAGGAGTATTAGGCAAACATGGTGTTGGAAACTGCAACGATAATGGTCATCTTCTGCTAGAATTCTGTGCAGAGCAACAGCTCACCATCACTAATACTATCTTTCAACAGAAAAATAGTCTGAAGACAACCTGGATGCATCCTAGATCTAAGCACTGGCATCTCATTATGTCTTGGTGCGACAGAGAGATGTTCTCATTGTCCATCACACCCACATGATGCCTAGTGCAGAATGCCAAACAGACCATCGACTTGTGCGCTGCAAACTTAACTCCAATCTCAAGTTCAAACCCAAAAGGGGCAGTATCCCAAGGAGGAGACTCCAAGTTAACAATCTCCAATCAGCCACAATGAGAGACAGATTCCAGGCAAATCTTCAGACTAGGCTCGAAAATCATTCTATAGATTCTGTAGATCCCTCCCTTGAAACACTTTGGCACCATATTAAAAACAGCATCCTGCAATCCTCTGAAGAATCCTTAGGGTTCTCCCTCAAGAAGAACAAGGACTGGTTTGATGAAAACAATCAAGAGATCCAGGAGTTGTTGAGGAAGAAGAGAACCGCTCATCAAGCACACCTTGCACTGCCATCCTGTCACATGAGAAAAGCAGCCTTTTGCATGCAGCAGGCTCCAACAGAAACTCCGTGACATCCAGAACAAGTGGTGGATCGATCTAGCTGAAAAAACACAATTATGCGCAGATACAGGTGATCACAGAGGATTCTATGAGGCCCTGAAAACAGCATATGGGCCTACATACCAGGTCCAAAGCCCTCTACTCAGCACTGATGGGCAAACACTTCTAACAGATAAAACCTCCATTCTGAATCGTTGCTCTGAACACTTTCAGACTCTTTTCAGTACCAACCGTGTAGTTCAAGACTCAACAATTCAGTCCATCTCACAACAACCAGTGAAGAATGGATTGGATATCACTCCCACTTTGGGAGAAGCCCTCAAGGCCATACAGCAGGTGAAAACTGGCAAGGCAGCTGGGGTTGATGGAATTCCACCTGAAGTCTGGAAACATGGGGGCCTTGCACAACATCCTAAATTTCACAAGTTTGTGGTGTGCTGTTGGGAACTAGGTGAACTACCATCAGACCTTCGTGATGCAGTCATCATCACTTTGTATAAGAAGAAAGGTACTAAATCAGACTGCTCAAATTACCGTGGTATTACTCTGCTCTCCATTGCTGGCAAAATCATGGCAAGAATACTTTTGAATGGATTAATACCTCCTATAGCAGAAGGAATTCTACCTGAAAGCCAATGTGGTTTCAAAGCCAACAGGAGTACTACAGACATGGTATTTGTTCTCAAACAACTGCAAGAGAAGTGTCGGAAACAGAACAAAGGTCTCTATGTAACCTTTGTTGATCTCACCAAGACTTTTGATACTGTGAGCAGAAAAGGTCTATGGCAGATTTTGGAATGTTTAGGATGTCAGCCCAAGTTCCTCAAAATGATCATCTCACTCCATGAGGATCAGCACTGCCAATTCAGATATGGCAATGCACTTTCTGAGCCTTTTCTAATTACCAGTGGCGTGAAACAAGGCTGCGTTCTTGCACCAACCCTATTCACAATCTTTTTCAGCATGATACTCCAAAGGGCCACAACAGACCTCATTGATCCGAACGGTATCTACATTCGATATCGTACTGATGGAAACCTTTCCAACCTAAGGCAACTGAAGGCCCACACTAAGACCTTAAATCATCTTGTCCGGGAGCTGCTTTACGCTGATGATGCCATCCTTGTTGCCCACACAGAAGCAGCTCTGCAGCATTTAACATCCTGCTTTGCAGACGCTGCTGAGCTCTTTGGGCTGGAAGTCAGTTTAAAGAAGACAGAAGTTCTCTATCAACCTGCACCTCAGGAAGTCTTCCATCATCCCCATATCACCATTGGCCAATCAGAGTTCAGATCAGTCCAGCAGTTTAATTACCCAGGCAGCCTCATCTCCTCGGATGGTAAGATTGACGGAGAGATAGACAACAGGTTAGCAAAGGCATACAGTGCTTTCGGAAAACTCCGTAGAAGAGTGTGGCAAAATAAACATTTGAAGAAAAGTACCAAGATCAGTGTTTACAGAGCCATTGTGCTGTCTGCTCTCTTGTATGGTTCCGAATCATGGGTCATCTGCCGCCACCACCTGCATCTCCTAGAACACTTCCATCAACGCTGCCTCCGTACAATCCTAAACATCCACTGGTCAGATCATGTGACCAATACATCTGTTCTAGAACAAGCAGCAATCACAAGTATTGAGGCCATGTTGCTGAGAACACAGCTGCGTTGGGTAGGACATGTCTCAAGGATGAGATCATCTTAGGATCATCTCCCTAAGATCTTACTTTATGGTAAACTTGCCACTGGCTGCCACATGAGAGGAGCCCTGAAGAAAAGATACAAGGACTCCCTGAAACAACATCTCTGCCTTGGCCATATTGATCAACATAACTGGTCTGCTCTGACCTCAAATTGGGAGGTCTGGAGACACACCATCTATAACGCTAATGCTTCCTTTGAGAACGCATGCAGGATCACTCTTGAGGAGAAAAGACAATGCAGAAAGAATCATGTCTTGCAGAATATACCACCTAAGGAATCTTTCTGTTGTGCCTTTTGCAATCGGACATGTCTATCTTGTATTGGCCTTATTAGCCACCAGCGTGCTTATAACAAATGTGGATAGAGCCTTTCCCAAATCTTCGTTTGTGAAGCCTAGCCATGATGATGATGAACATATTGAATTCTGTCTGTGTTATTGCAAGAAAAAGAAGAGGTTGACTTATGTTTTGGTTGTAGTGGTGTTCTTCATGTTTAAAAAAGTTTGTTTTTTAAACGGTATATCAATTTCAAGTAGCAAGGGAGAGAGGGGAAATAATTGCTGAGGAGACAGTATTCTTACATGGCTACCACTGAAGATGGGGAAAAAGTGGATTAACTGTTACAGTGTTATCCTTCTGTACATGCATCATCTGACACATAAAACTTTTTACTTACAATTATTAGTGTCTGACTTAGAAGCGTAATAGAAATCGACAGGTTCAAATATTTGTCTCTAGTCTTGAAGTTGTTTCAAAATCTTGTTTTGATCTTCAGCACATATGTTCAGCCTCAATCTGCTATGTTTGATATCTTCTTGTGATTCCGATGGTGTTTCGGATTAAGATTTCATCCTTTCTTGATGAAATTTACTCCTTAAGATATCCATAACCACTGCTTAAATATATCTTGTCCTCATTTTGTGAGGCAAAGCAAGCCAAGTAATTTCCTTAGTTCATCATTGCACAAAGAAATTTCTTTTTTCAAAAGAAATTTTGAATTTCTGTGCTATTACTCAAAGTGTGATTTCACTTATATCTCTTTCTATGGTGAATGAAAAATGTAGCAGTGAAGGGAAAATTGACTATACTGTTTTTGATTTTTTTGTTTGATATAGTAAGCATGAGCTAAACTAATGATAGTTGCTTTAGTTTCATTTTTCTTGTTTTGCAGAGTATGGGGATTGGCTCTGGGTATTGTTTCTTAGCCTTTTCACAGAAGTCTTGACTCCTGATCCGTGTAGTGGCTCTGTAATACCCTTTTCTTATCATGTTACTTCCTTTTCTAAAAGAGAGGCAATATATTAAATTTTCCAAAATGTTCTTCAGATAACACAAATTTGTTTAGAAAATAGTGTTTCCTGCTGCTTTACAACTGATGAGAAATAGTTTCTATCACCTTATCAACTCAACCATGAAAAGCCCTATCGCAAAATTTTTTTGTGTGTTGGTCAAGCATATTTGGTGCAGTGTTCTTATCTCAGCTGCAGATGTGGCTTCGAGTAGATGACTGAGTAATATTTATGACAAATCTCTTCACTATACATCACCTAGAATGAGCTGTTCATTATTCTTTGACAGTTACAACCTTATTATTGAAGATCATACTTCACAAAACTACAGAATTAAATTTTATTTAATTGAATATTGGATTAATTATTTCATGTTACCTGAAACAGAATGCTTTACAGACTTCTTTCAGATCTGCCCTTCCAAGATGTATGTCCTTGTTAGAACAGCTGGGACGAGTTCATCACTGTATGGGTGTAACCCAAAATTGTGTATTCTGTAGTCTGCCCTGCTATTTCCCAGAAACTGTTATCAATAGACCATTTACACCCTCTGCCCAGAGCAGCCTGACTCCTCAGGCTATAAACTGGGTGTTAAGAGGCCTGCGAGATAGGAGGGTGCCTCCTTGTCCTCACACTCTTTTGTGGAACACCGCACCCTGAGGGAAGTACTGAGCATTCCTGCCTGAACTGGAGAATATATAATCTTGGAGTCTTGGGACTTTTTTAACCACTCATGGGATCCAGAGGAAGACTGCAGACCACCACTCTCAGCTGGACTGCAACCACCACTCTCGACCAGACTGCAATCACCACTCTTGACCAGACTGCAACAGCACTCTCACCAACAGGTTTTCCCCTCTCCTTTTCCTTTGGACTCAGGGGGCCCAACGAACACCACTCTGTTCATGCCCCAGGGTGCTGGGTTATACATTTGGGTTTTGTGGGTTAAAACCAATTGTTTGTCTGTATAATCGTACTTATTGTATTATTTTATTAAATTGTTATTCTGATTTATAATCTCTTCTTTGAGTTGGATTCATTTCCCCTTTAAACCAGCACAATGTAAAACTTAAGAACAAGATTTTTTCCTTTGCTGTAAACTATTCTGTTATCCATAACATCCAGGAACGCATGAACGTTACATAACTTTATGGGCTATAAAGACTTTTTTTACTGAAGTCAGTACACAGTACTTGAATTGGGTATTGCTGAGGGTGTTGCTGAGATGAGACAGTACTTTGATCAGCCTGATTAAAGACATTTGAGTGTTAATAGTATGAGGGTAGCAGTATTTCAGTATCTTTTTCTTACCTTGGTAGAACTGTGCAGCTCTGTTGCAGTAGCACACAAGCTGAGCCCAGTTTGGTTAAAGAATGGCAGATTTGTGCTCATAGGGATTGATGGCTGAAACATTCTGTGATAAATTTTGGGCCTACTCTTCTGTTACTGAGAGAGTTTCTGAAAGCACTGGAATTGTGTTCAAGTCTGTGGTGTTTGTCTCGGTTTACTTCTGATAGCTCTGTTAATGCTGGGACTACATCAGCTGCTTTCTGTTACTGAACAGGAATTGTATATTGTGTGGTGTGCACGTAAGAAAAGCAGACGTATGGGTTCTTCATGTCAGTATAATTAAAGCAGTGTCATACTCTGCTAACTTTCATTCTGTTCACATACTTCAAATATTGTTGTTTTCATTTAATTTAAAAGTAGCCTTGCGCTTCTTCAGGCCTACTTCTTTGGCCTAGTCAGAAGACTGGTTCAGAGGGTACCTTGGGAAACAGCCCTTGAAAACAAAGGGGTCCAGGAGGGATGGACATGCTTCAAGAAGCAAATGTTGAACACACAGGAGCAGGCTGTCCCAGTGTGCCAAAAGGCGAGCCAGCAGGGAAGACGGCCAGCCTGGCTGAACAGGGAGACTTTGAACGAAATTAGGGGGAAAAAAGAGAGCCTACTGATTATGGAAAAAAGGGTTTGCTACTCAGGAAGAGTTCAGGAATATAGTTAGGTCAATGTAGAAAGAAAATCAGAGAGACAAAGGCACAATTCGAACTCAGTCTAGCCACTTCTGTTAGGGATAACAAGAAGTGCTTCTACAAATACATCAATAGCAAAAGGAGGGGCAAGGAAAACCTTTGTTGGACATGGCAGGGAACATAGTCACCAAAGATGAGGAAAAAGCTGAGGTATTTAACACCTTCTTTACCTCAGTTTTCAACAGTAAGACCGGTTATCCTCAGGACAACTGGCCTGTGGAGCTGGTAGACAGAGACAGGAAGCCAAATAGCCCCCCTGTAATCCAGGAGGAAACAGTTAGTGACCTGCTGAGCCACCTGGATCCTCACAAGTCTATGGGACCAGATGGGATCCACCCAAGGGTAATGAGGGAGCTGGTGGAAGAGCTCACCAAGCTGCTCTCCATCATTTAGCAGCAGTCCTGGCTCACTGGGGAGGTCCCAAATGATTGGAAGCTGGCTAATGTCATGCTGATCCACAAAAAGGGCTGCACGGAGGACCCGGGAAACTACAGGCCTGTCAGCCTGACCTCAGTGCCTGGCAAGGTTATGGAGCAGATCATCCTAAGTGCAATCACACAGCATGTACAGGATGGACAAGGGATCAGACCCAGCCAACACAGGTTTAGGAAGGGCAGGTCCTGTCTGACCAACCTGATCTCCTTTTATGAGCAGGTGACCCTGGTAGATGGGGGGGGAAGGCTGTGGTTGTGGTCTGTCTGGACTTCAACAAAGCCTTTGACACTGTCTCCCACAGCATTCTCCTGAAAAAGCTGGCAGCCCACAGCTTGGACAGGGGCACTCTGTGCTGGGTTAGGAACTGGCTGGAGGGCCGGGCCCAGAGAGTGGTGGTGAACGGGGCTGCATCCAGTTGGCAGCTGGTCACTAGTGGTGTCCCCCAGGGATCAGTGTTGGGCCCAGTTCTCTTTAATATCTTCATTGATGATCCGGATGAGGGGATCAAGTGTACCATTAGGAAATTTGCAGATGACACTAAGTTGGGGGGGGGAGTGTTGATCTGCTGGAAGGCAGGAGGGTTCTGCAGAGGAACCTGGACAAGCTGGAGAGATGCTCTGATTCCAACAGGATGAGATTCAATAAGGCCAAGTGCCAGGTCCTGCACTTTGAACACAACAACCCCATGCAGAGCTACAGGCTGGGGACAGAGTGGCTGGAGAGCAGCCAGGCAGAGAGGGAGCTGGGAGTTTGGATTGACAGGAAGCTGAACATGAGCCAGCAGTGTGCCCAGGTGGCCAAGAAGGCCAATGGTATCCTGGCCTGGATCAGGAGCAGTGTGGTCAGCAGGACCACGGAAATGATTCTTGCCCTGTACTCAGCACTGGTGAGGCCACACCTGGAGTACTGTGTCCAGTTCTGGGCCCTTCAGTTCAGGAAGGATATTGAGGTGCTGGAGCCGGTCCAGAGAAGAGCAACGAGACTGGTGAAGGGACTGGAGCACAGGTCCTGTGAGGAGAGGCTGAGTGAGCTGGGGTTGTTTATCCTGGAGAAGAGGAGGCTCAGGGGAGACTTCATCACTCTCTACAACTGCCTGAAAGGAGGTTGTAGCCAGGTGGGGATTGGTCTCTTCTCCCAGGCAACCAGCAGTAGGACAAGGGGGCACGATCTTAAGCTGTGCCAGGGGAGGTTTGGGTTGATATTAGGAAGAAATTTTTTACGGAGAGAGTAATCAGGCATTGGAATGGGCTTCCAGGGAGGTGGTGGATTGACTGTCCCTGGAGGTTTTTAAGATGAGACTGGATGTGGCACGTAGTGCCATGGTCTAGTAACCACAGTGGTGTTGGATCAAGGTTGGACTGGATGATCTCGAAGATCTTTTCCAACATGGTTGATTCTATGTTTCTTCAAGGCAGGGATGTTCTTTGGAAGTAATCTGCTGATCAGTGTTAGCCATGTGCCTTAGTGTCTCCTCAGTCTTTGTAAAGGGAGCTGTTGTTTGATGTCAAGCTGGGAATATGTTATCAAGCTAATTGCTTAAGAAGTCCCTTCAGTATTTTTGTTAATAATTTCAGTCATGAAATGAAGTGTGCATTTATTAAATTTGTTGATAATGTGAATCTTAATAAAGGTTGCAAGTGCTTTGGAGGACACAAAATGCAGATATGTCTCTGATTTCTTGGGGTAGCTGAAGTAACGGACCTGAATAACAGGAAAAAAACCCCTGGCTCAGAGTTGGTAGAAGGAACTTCTCCAGTGTTCAAATGTGTTGCAGAATAATTTGCTAGACTCAGTTGTTGGTCCAACTTAAGTTGGAAAGCAAGCAAGGAACACAATAGTGTGGGCAACTAAGCTGATCATGAGGGGTTTAAGCATAGTATGTGCTTAATTAAATCCTGTATGTGGGAGCAGAGCTACCTTGCTGACTTCCAGTTCTTACAGTTGGTGATCTGTTTACCATTTATCAAAAATTCCTTCCTTAGAAGGAAAAGTATCCAAGAGCTATCAGAGATGTGTCTGTTTTTTATTAAAAGACATTCTAGGATGAACTTGTTAACAACATCAGAAAACATCTGTAAGAGTTGTTAATGAAGCTGGTAAAACACGGAACTGTCAACTTTAAGCTGTGTAGGTTATGTACTGTAGAGAAGTTGTAAGAAAATAACTATTCCTGACCTGCTGTTTGTTATTTAATTATGCCTGGGGTCTTTGTGCCTTTTTAGAGTTAGAAACATTTAATAATGAAAGTACTCTGTGTTCCCATGTCTAATTGCCAGACCAATCATATGTACAATTAGATGAAAGTGTTTTCTTGACTTTGGTGTGGAGGTTAGTATTCACAGGAGTTGTTTTTCTTGTTAGTCTTTAATTGTCAATCTGTGAATTTGGTCAAGTAATGTTCTAGAAAAACATTTGTGCTTTTGTTCTTGAGGTTCTTTCATTAAAACTATTTGGAAGAATTAGTTCTAGGAGAGTTTTTCTTCTATGGGCTTATTGAAATTTACAGATATTCTGCTACTGACTTTGTGCTCTGAGTGTGAGTTTTGGCCCAGACCTCTGTCTTTACCATTTCATTATACTGCTTTTTAGGAAAAGGATTGACTTCTCTGACAGAGCAGCACTATCAAAAACTTTTCTAGAGCTTTTTTAGCTGAAAATGTGAGGAAGACTTCAATCTGCTTCTAGAATAATTGTTGCATGAAGACATAGACACCCAGTGTCAGTGAACTGTGGGAAAAGCTTGTCTAAAAACACCTTTCCAGTCCTTGGATGCTTGGTGGTCACCAAATCTTTTCTGAATCCTTGTTTTTTTGTGCAAAGGGTAAAAGGTAGGGATGTCAGTGAGTTAATAACAAATGTTTCTCGTGACAGTTGTGTAAACAGTGTTAGGAAGCTTGACTAGTTTTCTTAAAAGAGTAAGATCAGTCTGTTAAGAAATCCGATTGTTAGGGCATTTGTTGTCCTGTACCCGTAGCTGAGGCACCAGTAACTTGGTAGTACTTTGTGAAATCTTTGTTATGTTTTTACTTGGTATAAATCTAATCTTACTCATTGCTTTTTGGACTGTAAGTGCCTTGGTCTGAAGATTTCGTTGGTTTTGTGGTGATCTTTCAGTATTGATGCCTGTCTTGATCCTCTCTAAAGATTTCCTGATTCTTGTACTTGGAGATAAGAACTGTATCTGAGGGAAGGAGAAGAAAATTTTTTTCTTCCTGGCATTTGCTCAGATTTGTTAATTGCTTCATCTGTTTTCTATACTATTGCTGAGTAGGATATATCAGTAAAAGTGAACGTGATTCCTGTGAGAAAGAGGAGCCACTTCTGTGATGGTTCATTGACTCCAGAACTTTCTTCATTTGTTTTTCACTAGTTCGACGTAACTGGAATATTTAGAAAATTTCTCTGGATTTTTTGGTGAGGTTAGTTTTGAAGTGAGTGTTAGATGACTTCAGCAGAGTAATTTATAGTGAGTTATTTGGATGAGACATACCTTTATAACCTTGTCTTCTCTATTTAATGACAATAATGGTCTGTCTTACCTTAAAGTTTAACTCTGGTATCAGAGGTACCTAAAAACCTAAGTATGAGCTCGTGTCGTCAAAAAGATGCTCAATAAGTGCAGTTTAACACTAAGTAAAGTCTACCAAATCTGTTAAAAGCTGGAATATTCTTGTCTGTCACTGGAAATCTGCAATAGCCTGTTTCAGGCCGTAATTACAACAATAATTATGGGTTACTGTATACCAGATTCCACAGCTCTTACTTACATTACAGCAACCGTAGATTAAAGTGAACTACATCTGTGCTTTCTGACTAATAGATTTGCACTCACATTTATTTGGATCTTCATGTGAAATGTGTGTGGGTGCTTACTATGTTTTCACAAATTCATATGAAGTTCTAATAGTGTGTATCATACTTAAAGTATTTTTGAATCATTGATCATTTTGCAATGACTAGCTGCAGAGCATGATTCAGTTACCCTCACATAATTCAGGCAGTGTTTCATCCACTTCTTTCCTGTCTGTGCTATCATTCAGCTTTGGGTAATAGAGTTCATATTACCTTACATTCTCTTGCTTATTAAGAAATGTTTTCTTATCTGTGGGAAGAGTGTAGGGTAGAAAAAGTATTCTTGAGTTTTAATCTTAAGCCATTACTTTCTCTTGCCCATTTTCAAACTGGAGAATTTTACTGGATTTTGACACTTTGCATATGTAGACTCTGTTTCCATTGAATCTAGAGACAATGGGGGGTTTGTGGTTGTCCCAAGCATCTAGTTTTTTCATAAGGAACTTTAATATGGCCTCTGAGACGTAACTTTTAGGGACTAATTAAAAAATCAGCTTCTAGGAAGCTGAAGAAATAGCTCCTGAAAGCCATTCTAGATATTACCAGGAAGTATTGTAACAAGCTAATTTTGCCATAGCGTTCTGGGTCAGACCTTACACAAGAAACTTCATCCAATTTATAAGAGGAAATAAAGAAAGGAATGTTACATTTGTATTTTCATAATTCCTGCGATATGTTTCATTTGTGTGACACTTTAGTAATAAAAGCACAAATGTGATACTATAAATGAGACGAGAGTAGTTAGATTCTAAACCATATCTGTGTGAGAATATAATACTGGAAAAGAGAAGGGAAATACAGATGAAAGCACAAGAAGTTTACTCCTCTTGTAACATCTGGAAGTACTCATTTCTTGTTCTTCTGTTTGCAGGGACTTACCATGAGGTGCTAAGCCTTTTTCCATTGATTCAATGAGACTGGACCTAAATGGCGCAGCATGACTTTGCTCCAGCCTGGCTTAATTTTCCTACTCCACCATCATCAACAAAGGTATGTTTGTTTTGAACAGGCACTCCCATTATTTGGGAAGTAAATGTCATAACCTCATTCACAGTAAAAACCTCTTCATGAAAAGGGTGGTAATAGATGATATCTGGCAAGTTTTGTTGTCATGATTTAAGTAGTTGTATCATAATGTTCTTTGCTTGAGCAGTTGAGTTTGTGGATAGAAGCACATGCCTGGCCTTGTCAGAGCTGTGGTTGGCTTAAGATTGCCTTCATCAGGAGCTTAAAGTGGATTACTGTATTCTTTGCTAGAAGTACCAAGGCAGAGGCATGTACTTGATATTCTTGCTTCTGACTGTTCTTTGTGTCCTATAAATTTTGCAGAACTGTTATTCTATCATCCAAGTGATTAAAAAAAATGTTTTTTTATATTATCTGAAGTGGCTCTGCATGGTGGGATGCTTGTTGCTACTGATGGAGTGTGGCCCTTTCAAACTGTTGTGCATCTTCACTCTGGTTGTTTCATCTGAACTATTGTTACTTTATATAATGGGACAGTTAATTTGGAAACAGGAAATAACAACCTCCGAATTGCTAGGATTTGTATACATTTTAGGAAATCTTGAGTATGTTTGTCCTGGGAATGTTTCTTTTTTCCTGGCCTGTCTTTCTACTCTTTTTTAATTCGTGCAAATGCAGAAGCAGAGTCAACACTGAGTGTTAAAACTTGTCATCTGTTTCCCTAGTTGTAGACCTGTCTTCATTATAATCTCTTGAATGCAATATCTATATCTTCAGCTATGAGAATGGCTTTGACTTTCTTTAGTGTATTTATGTGAAGTTTCGTGCAGTCTTTCATGTCCATGAAAAATACTTAGGCTTGAAAAATTTATGGCAATAGGCTTATGGTGTTGTTAAATTCACAGATAGCTGACAGCATTAGCTGTGTTCCTAATGCTTTGCTTATGTATGTCTACACACACTTAACACCCGTGCATTTTTTTTAATCAAGTTGTTTTTGCTCTCTTTATGCACTTCTACTCTGACCTGGCTAGATGCTTAGTTTAGGATAATCTATTAGCAACTCAGTTGCTTTTCTGGGAACATCAGTCATATCTCTTCCATGGTGGTTCATGGAGTCTGTTTTCATTCGACATAATTTCTGATGCTTTCAACTCTTTTGATCTGATTTTTTCAATTTAATGTGTTGTAAATGTTGATATGTGTCAATATCGCAGGATAAAAGTAACGTTCAGAACTACTCCAGTACCACTAGCATATATCCGAGTTATGGGTTCATTCCTGAATTGTGTGAAATTACATTACAAGTATATGTTGTGGATCCTGTTCTCTTTCGTGATTCTTTGCCTAAAGGAGTTTAGTTGAACTTTCTTCTCTTCCAAAAACTGCGTACTGTATGCTTTACTCAGTTATAGAATTTGTGTGTCATTGTTGGGAATATACCTTATTTCCCTGCATTAACTCCTTCCTCAGTGATCAGCCATTCTGTGATATACAGCACATTTGGATAATAAGCACTTGACAATTACGTTTGTTCTTAGATGTAGTAGTTCTTAGTTTACAGAATAAGACTTGTCATTGCTCTCTACAAGACAGGTCTCAAATGTTGTGGCCCCCTGTCCGCTCCATTTCCTAAAATAGATTTATGTTCTATATCAACAAAGCAGAAGAGAAGAGCAGATAAGAAGAATGGAGATGAAGAGGAAGGATGGGTGAGGAAGGCAAGGTGTCTCATATTGCATGCAGAATAGAGTTGGGGCAAGCCTATGATATCAACAACATTTAAACTTGAGAAGGAGAAAGTGAACTCTTCTCAATCAATTTTTATTTTCCTGAAGAAGCACTTTCAGGAATTGCACCTACAGAAGCTTGGTTTCCATCCTCAATCCTTGGTACCTGAGACTTTTTTCCTTACATAGCTTAAGGCTAGCTTATAAAAACCCAATGCCAGGAAGCTGTGATTATGAAGGAACTTTCTAATGTGACAATACAGATTACAGCTTGACTGAAATCCATCCTACATATTGCTGCTGATTGCCTCTTAACAGCAAGCTTTTCTGTCATCTCTTTGCTGACAGAGCAAAATCCACCTAGATAGGTGGGTACCCATCACTCAACAGGTTTTGTTTGGGTGTGGAACTACTGTATTTGTGTCGGTGCACTATTGCAGATGGGCAGGTGAAAATTGGAAGGTCTTGTGAAGAGTGAAGCCATTTTGGGATATGGACAAAACTTTGAAGAAAGTATTGCTGTAAAGAGTGTATGAGGAGATTGCAGATAAATAAACTCCATTTTTGCAAGTTCACTTTTACTTCTTGTTAAGCAGTAAGACTTTTTATGCTTCTAAAAATCTATGCTCCTTCTTTTCCTTTTTCTTGACTGGCTGAACCAAGTCAGACAGTTTCTCAACTTCCAGAAATTGCCGTCAGATTTCTTTTGATTACAAAGCTTACTGTTATCTCTGCCACAAGAGGCTTCCTAGCCTGGTACCTCCATCGTGTGGGGGAAATGCAAACTGCATGATCTTTGCACACATTTTAGAGGCTTCTAAAATTTCACCTATGATTGGCAGATCCGGAACTTTCTGAAATTTTTGGCAGCTTATTCAAAATCTGTTTATTTTTTACTTAAATATTTAGATTAATTTGATAATTTTTGAAGTACTTAAATATTTTGATAGTTTCTTGCAGTTTTCTGTTCTTTCTCTCTCCAAGTTTGTCCAGTTATTCACTTCTCAGGTCTCAAATTGAGCGGGCAGTCCCTTTACATTTGAATTCTGTTCCATTTGGAAATACATGCTTTGAGTTTTTAACGTATCTGCTTATTAGAGTTTAAATTTTAAGAAGTGAATTTTGAACAACACCTTGAGCTCTGCAGGGGCATTGTCAGTAGAATTTGGATATGCTTTTTTTGTGTGTGATTGTCTCTGTGGGAGAGATGGGAAGAAGGAAATAATTTTCTTCAATATGTTTTCCAAAGTGGTGAAGCCTATTACTGTAATTTCCTTTTTTGTGTGTTTTTTTTCCTGCTCACTTTGATCAGTGGAGTACTTTTAATACTAATATAGCTTGAGTAGATGTTGCTGGGTAATAACTGTTGAAATAAACTTGGAGCTTTCATTGTCACCATTGCTGTTGTACCTTTTCTCCTGAATGTTGCTGAGGAGAGAGAGTGAGCTTCAGGCAGCGGAGTTGGTACTTTGGGTGCGGCAAAGTCGATACTCTCTGGAATCATAGAGTGATTTGGGTTGGAAGGGACCTTAAAGATCATCTAGTTCAAGCCCTCTGCCAGGGGCAGGGACACCTTCCAGTAGACCAGGTTGCTCAAAGCCCCATCCAACCTGACCTTGAACGCTGTCAGGGGTGGGGCGTCCACAGCTTCTCTGGACAACCTTGTTCAGTCCCTCACTATCCTCATAGCAAAGAATTTCTTCCTAATATCTAATCTAAACCTACTCTTTTTCAGTTCAAAGCCATTCTCCCTTGCTCTATCACTACAGTTCCTGTTGAAGAGTCCCTCTCCAACTTCCCTGTAGGCCCTCTTCAGATGCTGGAAGGTACAATGAGGTCTTCACACAACCTTCTCTTCTCCAGGCTGAACAGCCCCAACTTCTCAGCCTGTCTTCATAAGGGAAGTGCTCCAGTTCCCTTATCAACTTTGAGGACCTCCTCTGGACTTGCTCCAACAGTTCCATGTCCTTAGCATGCTGGGGACCCCAGAACTGGATGTAGTACTCCAGGGTGGGGTCTCATGAGAGCAGGGTAGAGGGGTTGAATTACCTCCCTTGTTCAGTCTGGAGAAGAGAAGGCTTAGAGGCGACCTCATCACTCTCTTCAACTACCTGAAGGGAGGTTATAGCCAGGTGGGGGTTGGTCTCTTCTCCCAGGCAACCAACAATAGGACAAGGGGACATGGGCTCAAGCTCTGCCAGGGGAGGTTTAGGTTAGATGTTAGGAAGAAATTCTTTACAGAGAGGGTTATCAGGCATTGGAACGGCCTACCCAGAGAGGTGGTGGATTCACCATCCCTGGAGGTTTTTAAAAAGAGATTGGACGTGGCCCTTAGTGCCATGATATAGTAATTGGAGTTGGATCAGGGGTTGGACTTGATGATCTTGGAGGTCTTTTCCAACCCAATCTATTCTATGATTCTATGACCTGCTGGCCATGCTGCTTTTGATGCAGCCCAGGATTTCATTGGTTTTCTGGGCTGTGAGTGCACGCTGCCAACTCTTGTTGAGCTTTTTGTCAATAAGCAGATTTCCACCCAGCAGTGCTTTTATGTATTTGTACCTCTTGTGGCCCTGGGAGGTGCTGGATCTCTTGTATGTGTGCAGCACAGTAAGTCTGCTGGGAGGGAAAGGGGCTTTAGTTCCTCTGCATCAAAGGTGGCTATGTGTGAGGGAGGTGCTGTGTAGCACAGCCCTCTGCTGGCTGTCACTGGTGAATATCTGTGGAAAGCAGTAGGGATCAGCATTACTTCTGCAGAATGAAGTTAGTTTTGAATTTTCAACATGTAGCAGTGAAAGAAATAATGGAGTGTTAAAAAGGTACAGCCAGACAGAAGTTATAAGGAAAATCGGTTGTGTAAGACAAGATGTTTTTTTGTTTAATCTCTTTAGTTATGAATTCTAGTTTGGATGTGGTTTGATTTCTGAGTGCCATTCCTCAAAATAAGGTTTTAGTTTATAAAGTCTTCCTACTGATACATTAAAGATTAATTTTTAAAAAAATTCTTATATGCCTATTTATAAGCTGAAAATTTTAAGTATCTTTGTGAATTTGTACACTTTTCCCTCTAGGTTTTATTTGTACTTCATAACTGGCTGTATTTGCCGTATTAAGTTATAATGACAAGACTAATTAATTTGGCTTCTTTTGGATACAGCTGCTTCTGGTGGAAGTGACGCCTTGCTTTCTATGGAATGCACATGTGTGGTCTCTGAAAATCCAAACTGAGATGCCAGACTTTTCATACCTTTCATACTGTGATCCTCTGTCATTTTTTACCTTTTCTCTTATTTTTTCCCTCTGCTACAACACACGTCATTTGTGCTTTGTTCTGCTGCCAAAACAAAATAGAGACTTAGGGTTTTTACCTTCTGTCACAAGCGTAGTCCTCAGTGCTGTTTCAGTGTCCTGGAGCAGAAGATACAGCTTCCACTTTGCCAGCATGAGAGATGGCAGCATAGCTCTGAACATGTGCATACTCAAAGACTGCTGCATTGTCTGTCATTCAAAGTTCCTCAAAAAATTGATTATATATACTGTGAACAATCTGCATGTTCCAGCTCTGATGATTCAGTTATGTTATTAAGCATATCTCAAGTCTGCCACTTGTGCTCCTTTGCAGTCATCGCTGAATTTTGAGAAACATTCTGAAAATTTTTCATGGACAGAGAATCGTTATGAGGCAAATCGCAGAAGACACAACTCTTCAGAGGGGTTTGATCCTAACATTGGGCAGCCTAATGGAGGTATAATTTATGGAATGTTGTGAATACATTTGTCACTGCTTTGTAGCACTCTAGTTAGAAAAGAAGTCTGATAATGATAGCTCATCTATGCTAAATTCTTTTTCTGCTCTAAAATAGCGCTAATGGAAAGACAGATCTTCTGGGAGAGGATGTGAGCACTAAGGGTTGGTTAGACTAATGTGACTCTAGGTGTATTTCGCTCTTGAGAAGAGTAAGAACTTTGAGTTAGTACACTAGCCAACAGCATTTAAATGAGCAGCCAAAAAAGGAGGTTGACTTGTCTTAATGTTGGCTGACTATCCTCTTTCTCTGGCACTGTTTTGTAAATTCTTCCCTGCTGTTTATGTCAATGAAAACTTGTTTATTATGCTATCATATCCCAGAATATAGAGCTGCTGACTTAGCTTCTTTAACAATTATGCAAAAGTAGAAGGTTCTTATAAAATTGTTTGTAATTACATTTCTTTAAAATTTAAATATCTAAGGGCATTTTGGGAGAAAAGAGAGGAGTGATTGGCGTTCCCAAGTCAGAAATGGTCCAGAAAATATAAACCATCGTGGGGGATACCATGGCGGAAGTTCCTGTACTCGTACCAACACTTTCCATTGTGGAAAAGGGCAAGCACTGCATGACAATATCAGTGTACCTGATAATGAAACCCGCAAAAAGGAAGATAAAGAAGTACCCAACCAGTTTGAGGCTGAGGATTTTGTAAGTTAATTGTAATTGTGATAAACAAGGTTATATTTTCTCTGCAATTACCATTTTGACCATTACAATCCACGTCATGAGATATAACTGATTTCAGATCATCATATAAGGGATCACCCTTTCCCTGGGTAAGAGGGTGTTAGTCATTTTTCCACTAACATGTTTCTCATTTTGTATCCAGTTTTTATCATTATTATTACTTGTGTATTTAGGTGAAACTACAGTTCAGTTCCAGTTTACTGTGGTATGTGTATGTATTATATCCTACACAGTTACCTTATTGGAAATCTGAAGTAGTAACAAAGTGATCTTTATGCCAATGGCCTTTTGGGATCCCATACTTCAGCCTAGAATGTAGGATGTAAGGAGGAGGGTGCTCTTTCTCTTTGAAGAAACATACATTGTTTTTTACTTTTTCTGGGCAGTTCATATAATGATATTGGCTGCTGCCTGAGGTGTTTGGTTGGAGAAGAGAAACGAGTGAGCATTGGCCTGTTTGGATCACAGAGTGATGTGTCTAATCTGTCTCCATTTAAACATCTTTGTCAACAGAGGTCATACGGCTGGTGTTACCCTGATTCTGTATTTCATTCATCCCAGAATTCAAGACTTATTTTTTTAACAATGATAAAACTTTCTTTCAGCCATCTTTAAACCCTGAATATGAGAAGGAACCAAACCAGATTAAATCTTTAGCTGCAGGTGTGTGGGGTGAGTATTTTTGATGTTTTTAAGTGCAAAAAGGTAGTGGAGATCTGGAGCAGTTTTATTTGAAACACAGACCTTTTTTTTAGAATTATAGAGGTAGTGTTTGAAATTGAGAAAACTAATATTTTTACAATGTAAGGTATCTTTTTGTGAAAGAGGTAACACTTCTAGTTGAGTATCAGTCAGTTGATCTGTAGAGGCAGCCACAACTAGGATTCTTTCCTAGAACAAGTATACATCTTTTTGTAAAGATGTTAAGAATTCATATGGACATTTATCTTTATTTTCAAGAAGAAATGCAGTGAAGGTGGGTCACCTAAACTAGTGATGTGATTGTTAACTGAGGGCTTTGTAAAAGAATGCTGCTGCATGATTAGAAGAGATTGGAGAGAAACCTGGGAAAGCCTGAAGGGTAGATTAGCTTGCCAAGATTTAAGGTCTCTTTCTGGAAGCAAATGTTGTTGGTTGTGTTTATGAATTATTTGTAACAAATCCAGTCCTGAGGATAGGCACTGGACAGAACTGTAGTCTAGAATTGTTTTCTCCTCTCTATTTGAGCACATTTGTCTATCACTTTACAGTTCTATGGGCTCTATGTAGTCAATTGTTTACCCTTAAGAAGGTGTTTAGATTGTGGGGGTTTTAAAGTAATAAATGTACTTAAAATAAAAACACTTCTCTTTATTTGAAAAAATACTTCTAATTAAACATAAAGGCTATTCCTTAAACTGTTGCTAATACTGAGATTTTAAATGGTATTTTAAGTTGCTGATTCTTGTTATCATACTTTCCCAGTATGTTTTGCACTGTTAAGTAACATTAGATGTAGGCCAACCCCTCAATATAAATACCTAATTGCTATGTACCTTTGCAGGATCCTAAACAATTGAACAGCTTTCTGGATTTGTGTGTTTAGCAGCTTTCATGTGAAAATCAATATCTTTCAATGAAAGACCGATGATAACTAAATTCTTTCCTAACCAAGTTGGGAAAAAATATGTAGAAACTTGAGAGAAGGCAAACTTTCCAGGCTTTTTGGACATCACTCTTCACAAACAAAGGAAAGAAGAGTTCTGTTAGCCACAAAGAATCATGGAATGGTTTGGTTTGGAAGGGACCTTTAAGGCTCATCTAGTCCAACTTGCAAGCTACTATTATGCAGTGGCTTGTTACAGCTTTTCAGCTCTGCTATTGAAAACCTTGTTTTGTAACTGAAAAACTGGAATTAAATCTGCTATTATTCCCTTTTAAAGGAAATAATATTCAGGACAGAGGAATGTTACAATCCCTTCTAATACCTGCTAAAAATCTATGGTTCTATTAGATTCCATTTTAGCATTTGTGTATGTGATGGCAGCATGCAAGTACTGTGAAAGTCTTGTCATGAAGTTTAATGAGAGTGAAGCGAACACTTACGACAAGTGTTCTGTAACATCTACCTGCTAAACAAAGCTGAAGTCACATGCACTTTTAAGATAAGGGGTTGTTTTTTAAATGAGGGATATAGTAACCCTGCCTGTGAGATAGAGTTGCTTGCAGGGAGAGGTGATAATATTGGAAAAGGCTCTTAACAAAGCACTAGAATGCATGTATTTTTTTCACTTTTTGAAAACTTTAGAACTGTTTTTAATGGGTGTTCCTGAAAAATGCTAAATGTCAGTTTCTCTAGTATGACAGCTTACTGTATGTCCCTTAATTAGTGTTCCATTGAACATGGAAATGTTGTAACCTTCAGATGTGCTGTTATACCCATCTGAGGCATGAAGCTAGAGAAACTAATCATTGACATGGTCTGGAGTAGTGCCCATCTTGTCTCATGTTTTAGAGAGCCTCTATGTGGAGCATTTGGCTCTAAACTGACCTGTTAATAAATATATAAGTAGTTATTCTTTTAGAAACCTTAGGGGGAATACGAAAGCCAGAATCTCTTTTGAAGTTTGGGTAACTATCAACAACTTGATTTTAGAATTGCTGTGTAGCATTCTGTAGAACTGTGTAGCTGGCTTCTTTGAAGAATATCTTGACTTTCAAAAAGTGCAGTTCCTGCATTGCAAAATGAAATATTTTACAAATAATAGTTGTAGAAAATGGAACAGAACCTGTGTTTGTCCAGGTTTGTACAGTGTATTTTTTTTGGAACTAATACTGAATTAAGTTTCTGATTTATGCCTGTTTGCTGTGAACTGTAGGGCTGTCCAGTACCTTATGAACTAGAAACTAGAAAGACTGTATACACATGCACATACACACACACACACGTCTTTTTTCCTTTTTTCCAGAGTATCCTTTGAATCCTAAATCTAGGTCTCAGAGAATGCTGGTCATTAAAAAGGGTAATACGAAAGAACTGCGTATATCTGGATTCCCAGCAGTGGGAAATCTTCATTCACAGCTAGTGAGGAATGGAAGTGGCACAAGTGTTTATAAAGGATTAGTCCCCAAGCCTGTCACTCCACCTGCAAAGGTGAGTATTGGATACTGGTGGCATTAAAAACATGCTGAGAAAAATCATGCTGTAAGTCTGAATATGCTCACTTCCTCTCTGTTCCTAGATTATCATGCTTTCAATTCTTTTTAAGTGCAGCACACTCCGAAAGTGAATAGAAACAACTTTTTCTCCTTTTTAAACTGTACTGTAATTGGATCCCTCTTTTTTTCTCACCCTTTTTGAGAAGTGCAGGAGCTGTACAAGTGAGAGTTAAAATGATGTTTTTAACTAACAGAATAACAGTGCCTTTTGTATATATGATTGTAACAGAAAAAAAAAAGAGATACCTAGTGGAGAGGTATAGTCAGCATAGTAATACCTTCAGAATTTATCTCAGTTACAGACAGAGATGATGTGGTAACCTATCAGTGTCATTCTGGTCTCTTTCCAATTGCAAATTTCCATGTTCATCTCAAATTTTTTGTTTCAGGAATTTTTCTGTGCTCCTAAGAGCATATGATGGACTAGTTCTTATATCTAACATTCTGGATTTAAAAGGAATACTTTCAGCTGTTGAAGACTTATATTTTCATTTTTAATACCTCAAATATGAAGATCTGAATTGTTTTGAAATTTTAGTCTTTATGTAAACAGTATTTGTGAGCAGATGAATTGCTCATAAACACCCTCTTTTGCAGAAGAAAACAGATGTTTGCACTACATTTAGGTTGTAGTTATGATTTGTGCTTAATCATTTTTCTGAAGATTCCTGAGAAGAATTCTTTTGTGGTGAATGGCTCTTTAAATTTCTGTTTATATTTCTGTTTAGCCCACACAGTGGAAAAGCCAAGCAAAAGAAAATAAACTTGGGAATGCGTTTCCTCCTGAATCTGCATATGGTGTTGGCAGTTTCAGTCCTTTCAAATCAACTCTCAAGGCATTTGTTGTAACACAAAATTCAGTGAAAGAGGTAAAGCAGTATCTGTAGTTCTCATCAAATCTATAAAACATTTAATTTGGCTATATTAGGGTGGTCAGTAAGTTTTATGCAGAATTATATTAAATATGTTTTTTTGAAAGTTAATGTGTGAGAAAGATGGAAGACACATCACTGGCCTTTAAGTACTGCACAGTTTCCTTTGTGGTTTTAATTTGGAATAACCACCCTGCCTTAGGACGTATAACCTGCTAGGTTTAAATTTCAAAACTGCATGATATTACATGGTCAGAAGGTCCACTATTTATTAGCAGTGCTTCATAAACTTGCATCTCGAGGTTTACGTGTACAAACTATGTATACCAAAATACAAATCTCCCTTCTGCTTTTGACTGTGAATATATGTGAAACCTGAAACTACAGGTGCCTTTGTTTTTCGTTCTAAAAGTTTTCTAAATGGATAAATTCTAACATTCTTTCTTTTTCTGGCTTCCTGCATTAGTGTAATCGGTCAAATTCTTCATCCCCTATTGACAAATCTGGTCAACCTCGTTTAACAAAATTGACAAGAATGCGAAGTGATAAGAAGAGTGAATTTCTGAAGGCATTGAAACGAGATAGAATGAAAGAGGAACGTGAAGATGAGAATCATGATGTGCAGAAGGTAGTTTTGTTAGGCCTATTGTAGATCCAACCATAGTAATTTTCAGACGAACCGTCAACTACTTTTTATTTTGCTGTAAGCAGCTCCTAAGTTGTGGTCTTGGATCTCTAATGAGGGAAGGAAATTATATTTTGATGGATTTAAATCTTCCTCCAGTGCCGCTTAGTAGTTTCATTTTATCTGTCTGCAGTAACTGTTAATGCATGTTAATGACTTACGTACTTGTGTGTGTCTTCGTGTGTGTCTTTAGCAACAATAAAAAGAATAAATTAAGCTTAGCAAACTAACCTAATCATAGATTCATTTATGTTGAAAAAGACTTTTAAGATCATTGAGTCCAACCATTAATCCAGCTCTGCCAAGTCCACCAGTACACTATGTCCCCAAGTGCCACATTTATATGTTTTAAATACGTCCAGGGATGGTGACTCATCCACTTCCCTGGCAGCCAGTTCCAATGTTTGACAATCCTTCCTGTGAAAAAAATTCTTCCTGATGCCCAACCTGAACCTCTGGTGACACAGAAGCCACACAACTTCAGGCCATTTCCTCTTGTCCTATTGTGCATTACTTGGAAAAAGAGGCTGACTTTGGCCTTGCCACAGTCTCCCTTCAGGTAGTTGTAGAGTGATAAGGTCACCTCTGAACCTTCTTTTCTCCAGGATAAGCAACTCCAGCTCCCTCAACCACTCCTTATAAGACTTGTGCTCTGACCCTTCCCCAGCTCTGCTTCCCTTCTCTAGACTTGCTCCAGCACCTCACTGTCTTTCTTATAGTGAGGGCCCCAGAACTGAATACAGGACTCAAGGTGTGGCCTCACCAGTGGCCAGTCAGGGGGACAATCACTGCCCTGATTCTGCTGGCCACACTATTGCTGATCCAAACCAGAATGCTCTTGGCCTTCTTGGCCACCTGGTCACGCTGCTGGATCATGTTCAGCCACTGTTGACCAGCAACCCCAGGTCCTTTTCCACTGAGTAGCTTTCCAGCCATTCTGCCCCACTGCCTGAGGTTGTTGTGACCCAAGGTCTGGACTTGACACTTGGCCTTGTTGAACCTTGTACCATTGGCCTTGGCCCATCAACCCAGCCTGTTCAGATCCCTCTGCAGAACCTTCCTACCCTTCAGCAGATTGGTACTCCCACCCAACGTGATGTCATCTGCAAACTGACAGTGCACTCAGTTCCTTTGCCCAGATCCTTACTAAAGACTTTAAACAGGACTGGCCCCAAGACTCAGCGCTGGAGAACCCCACTGGTGACTGGCTGCTGGCTGGGTCTAACTCCATGCACCTCCACTCTCTGGGTCCGGCCACCAAGAGTGCACCTCTTCCAAGCTGTGGACTGCCAGCTTCTCCAGGAGAGTGCTGTGGGAAACCATGTCAAAAGCTTTATTAAAATCCAAGCAGACAACATCCACAGTCTCTTCTTCATCCACTAAGCAAGACACCTGGTCATAGGAGAGTATCAGGTTGCTCAAGTAGGACTGCGCTGACTGGGCTTTGTCCTCTGGTTGTCCTGGGTGTGCCACATGACAGCACTCACACTGATCTGCTCCATGACCTTCACTGGTAGCAAGGTCAGAGTGACAGGCCCGTGGTTCCCCAGAATCTCCTTCCAAACCCTTCTTGCAGATAGGTGTCATGTTTTCCAGCCTCCAGTCAGCTGGCACCTCTCTGGTTATCTGAGACTGGTGATAAGTGAAAGTGGCTCAGTGAGCACTTCTACCAGCTACCTCAGCACTCTTATGTGGATCGCATCTGGCCCCATAGACTTGTGCAGGACAGTGTTTCATACCTTGGATGTTAGTTACCCTGCAAAACAGAAAAAACTTGGTTGTACTTCTCAAACCATTTCCTTTCTAATTAGTGTTTAGAGAGACAGAAGTTCTCTATTCTTGCTCCTCATCATAGGAGCAATAGCCCAATATATGCATAAATAAAGCACCAGTTTTTACTTCCTAAGTGGGAAGGAGGCCTGTAATCTCCGCATATAATATTCATCAGGCTTCTTTCAATCTGAATTGATTGACGCAGTGCTTGACTGACACCAGAGAATATTTGTGTCAGTGTTACTAGCCACCAACAAGTTATTAGTCCAAGTGAAGATAAATATTATTCAGAATGAGGTTCTGAAGTTATAAAATGGTAAACCCCCAGGGAGTGGTTTCCCGTGGGGTTGAGCCAATGAGTGCTTCTGCAAAATATAAACATATCACCCAGACAGGAAAAGAAGGTAGTTGTAGTTGTAGTTGTAGTTGTAGTTGTTGTTGTTGGAGAGTAGCCATGTTGTAGAGCCACAAGGAGAAGGGGCAGGAGCCTGATGGGGGCTCTGCTGGGGGGCTACAGGGACTTGGAACAGTGTTAGACTGGACTAAGTATCTCTAGGTGAGAAGCTGGGAGTTTTTCTCCTCCGCTGTGAGCAGCAGCAGGAGCAGCGTACAGAGAAATGGGGGCAGAGAGCCAGAAAGAGATAAGAGCTGAAGAAGCAGCAAACCAAGCATGCAGCTAATCAGGGAGGCAGAGAGTTGTCTGAAGAGAGAGAGTTTGGGTAAGAACTGAAACAAACTCCCCAAAGCCCTCTGAGACCTCCTAGAGAAGAGGAGGATGATGGACTCTTACTTGAGAAGAGTCTTGGAGTGCTACAGCACTGCATAGAGGAGCTGAGAAGCTCAAGGCTTTACGGAGCTGGACCGGGACGGCCGAAGGAATGCAGAAGAGGGCTTTGCCCCCCTGCTGCTCTAAAAATCAGAGCACAGGAGCTCTGTAAGGGAATTTGAATCCCTTGAAGATAAGGACCGTCATGAAGGCTTCTGCACTTTGATATGACGTGGTGAAGTGACCTTTGTCCCGCTGAACACAGCCCATGGAAGAAAAAGACCCTCGCTTGGAGTCAAAGGGCCGAGAGGGGCTTGGAGATCCCCCTCGTGTGTATTTGGAAAAGGTGATCCAGCTACAGCTGCTGCATGGAGGAAAGAGAGAGAGAGAGAGAGAGAGAGAGAGAGAGACTGATGCCCTAGAGACACTGCTGCTCTGAGAGTGGAAAGGATCTCTTCCTTCTTCCCTCCTGGACTTTGGAGAGAGAAGAGATGTGATCCATTGTAAATACTGCTTTATCTTGGTAGAGATAGTTGAGATTGTGTGTGTAATGTATTGTAATATTTATGTGTAAAGTCATTGTAATATAATCCTTTCCCCTCATTTTGAGTCTCGTATGTTGTCTGGAAAACCCATCTCACACTGGGCTGAGATGTGGGAGGGGGGCTTGGACTCCAGAATTGGATTTTGAGGCTCTCAAACCATGACATAGGTGATTATAAGCATATTTACTGTAAATGAGTGGTTGAAAATCTTTTATTAAAAAAAACCCAAATGATAAAATACAAATCAGCCAGATAAATGAGTGGTCTTTAGGAATGTTTGATAGGATTCCAAGATATGAAAAAAAGGAACAGTGCCAGTGCACATTTCATAAAAGTAAGATTGACTTGTCTGACCCTGATCCTGTTTCAAGCAAAATAAAATTTGTTGTAATGGGACTGTACAACTTAGCTATATGTGTGAGCTAAGATAGGTCTGCATCTTTTCATTACGCATTTGGGGGCTGAGCACCCTGAGATGGGTAATGGGGGTAGTGTTGTTCATGTGTTCAAGAAATAGACAAATATTTTGATTTAAGATTAAAAAGATACTGGGAAATACTGTCTAGAGATTCAGAATTTTGAAATATTGTGGCAAATCATACTCAGCTGCTGAATCATGCTTAGAAGAAGCAATTATCCCTTATATATTAAAATTTTTATTTATAAAAATTTAATATTTTTATGTATTTTTCTTGATAGTATGAGATGCATTTTTCAGGCATATGATGTAACAGCTGAATGTGTGTTTACTGGGATATGTGCTCTTAGCAATTTCTTGCTGAGCATTCTAAAATTTCTGAAAGCAGACAACACTGTGAGTGGGAAGGAAATGATGATGGTCTTGATTCTGGACTTTGAAGTATGGTTTCTTACAAATGCAGAATTCAGTGAGTTTCATGATTGTGTCCTGCTGTGGAAAATGCTGTTTTATGCCCCATTTGGGGATTTTGTTGTTGAAAGAGTGTTACTAAATAATGATCATACTCTTCTCTTTGCTTTTACAGTTGGTAAGACTTCTGAGGCTATTTGGCTCATTAATAAATAAAAGTTACGTGTTGCTGAATGAGTAGAGGAAAATAGAGACATTTCTGGTTTATAGGATGAAGACCTTTTAATCCTTGACTGAACCTGAGCAGTCTGCTTTCTAAATAAATTTTCTTTAACTCCTATTTCATGGCTAGTAATTTACATTTGCTGTTTACAACAGCCCGAGAAGCTAGGGTTGAGTGTACGTGTGTAGGAGAAGTTGTCTGAATTTGAAGACTAATATACAGTCTTTCTGAAATCATGGCAGAGAATGCTGGTGCCATATTGCAGGTGTGACCTGCCCCTTACACTAAGTGAACTTGAGAGTTCTTTTGCTTTCAGTTCTTTTGCTTTCAGCCATGCTGACACATATGGCTCTGGTATTTAATTAGGAACATTGTTTGTAAGTTCAACATACAATAGCCTGTTATTTCTCTAAGTATGAAAGGCAGCTTAAGCAAGTTTGACTTCTAAAGTATGTTTGAAACTTTGCAGAAAGATGTTTGAGAAAAAACATGGAAGTTGTTTTCTACATTACTTGATCAGTAGCATACTGTAAGATTTCCATAGTATGCAGGTATTGCAAACTCTAGTTCTGTATGAACAGAATTACCCCTGAAGTAGTTTAGAATCTCTGTGTTTAAACTTGCTTTAATTTAAATGGAATCACTGAATTGCAGCACTTCTGGATATATACTTGTGGATGAAATTTGCTTTTAAACTTTGTAATGTTGTATAATTTTTAACAGGATGATGAGTCCTTTAACTTGCGTAACAGCAACAGTCATCATGAGAGAGATATAAACCGAAACTTTGAAAATGAAATTCCACAGGAGAATGGCAATGCTTCAATTACACCTCAACAGATCATTCAGTCTTCAACTTTCCCTCAGGCAAACGTTCTTTCAAGCTCACTTGAGGCGGAGCATAGGTATGTATTTCATTATATAAAGTGGGTTCCTTCATGGTAAGTGAGCATGTTCATAAATTTTTACTGGTTTAGAAGTCAGAATCTGAAAAATGAGAACACAAAATGTTTCATGAGTAATATCAGATTTATCTTTTAAATGTGTACCAGTTTAACATGGAATATACTTTGTTTCTATTAGACTTGCATAAACTTGCTTTACTAAAAATTTGATGTATTTCTGTATAAAGAAAAAGGCAAACTGCATAGTGACTTCATCCCTCTGATTTTGATCTAAATGTGTTTAGGAGGAACAATGCATGTAATTGCCGTTTGTATTAATAATACTTTAAATGCTGCTTGTTATGTAAAGCTCTGTTGAGTTTGTTGTCATAATTAAAGTAATTAATTATTTCTGCGGCTGACTAGTTGACACTGTTAGTGATATCACAAGACAGTGCACTGGAAGGTGAGAAAGTAACTTCACAAAAAGGATTGAAACAATTCTATTATTAAAGTAGCTGCACTAGTGATTGATAGAGATGAGAATGATGCTGCTGGAGAAAACTCAGTCTGGAGATGAGCTTGTCATGAGCTCTGTCAGATTCTTACGGTTTTTGGCAACTACAGAATTGCAGTGACTGATTGGACAGATCTTTCTCTTTTTTGTGATAGAGTCTATGTGTACATTGGACTAAAGAACTCTCCCTTTTGTAGTAACTGCAGAAGAAACTTCCATTTCCTCTTATTCCTCATGAGTATGAGAATGCCGTTCTGGCATATAATTTAGAAACCTCTTTATTTTTTGTGAAATAGCTTTAATCTCCCTTAATGTTTAAGGTCAACAGACGCCTGGTTTGCCTGAAGGTGCTAATCCTTTTACCAAAAACTTTGCGGCAAACAAACTTAATATCACCACTGTTAAATGTAATGGTGTCTTCACCCTCAGATAGCCCCTGTTTTCACAGCATCTTCAGATGTAAAACCATCTTATTCCTGCTCAAATACTGCTGTCCCTCTTTTGGTACTAGCTGAAATACACTGATTATTGTGTCTTTGGATATCTCAAGCTTAGTTACAAGAGGAATCTTTCTTGTTTCATTTCCTCCCCTCATCCCAAAATTCAATCTTAGTTTTCATGGCTGGGCTTCGTGAACGAAGATTTGGGAAAGGTCTCTACCCACGTTTGTTACAAGTGTGCTGGTGGCTAAAAAGGCCAATATGCAAAAGGCACAGCAGAAAGACTCCTTAGATGGTATATTCTGCAGGGCACGATTCTTTCTGCGTTGCCTTTTCTCCTCAAGGGTGATCCTGCGTGCGTTCTCAAAGGAAGCAGCAGCGTTATAGATGGTGTGTCTCCAGACCTCCTGATTGGAGGCCAGAGTAGACCAGTTATGTTGATCAATATGGCCGAGGCTGAGATGTTGTTTCAGGGAGTCCTTGTATCTCCTCTTTGGGGCTCCTCTCTTGTGGCAGCTGGTGGCAAGTTCACCATAAAGCAAGATCTTAGGGAGGCGGTGGTCCTTCATCCTGGAGACGTGCCCTGCCCAGCGCAGCTGTGTTCTCAGCAACATGGCCTCAATACTTGTGACTGCTGCTTGTTCTAGAACAGATGTATCGATCACATAATCTGACCAGTGGATGTTTAGGATTGTACAGAGGCAGCACTGATGGAAGCGTTCTAGGAGTTGTAGGTGGTGGTGGTAGATGACCCATGATTCAGATCCGTATATAGAGTAGACAGCACTATGGCTTTGTAAACACTGATCTTGGTACTTTTCTTCAAGTGTTTATTTCGCCATACTCTTTTATGAAGCTTTCCAAAGGCACTATATGCCTTTGCTAACCTGTTGTCTATCTCTCCGTCAGTCTTACCATCCGAGGAGATGATGCTACCTAGGTAATTAAACTGCTGGACTGATTTGAGCTCTGATTGGCCAATGGTGATATGGGGATGATGGAAGACTTCCTGAGGTACCAGTTGATAGAGAACTTCTGTCTTCTTTAAGCTGACTTCCAGCCCAAAAAGCTCAGCAGCGTCTGCAAAGCAGGATGTTAAACGCTGCAGAGCTGCTTCTGTGTGGGCAACAAGGGCGGCATCATCAGCATAAAGCAGCTCCCGGACAAGATGGTTTAAGGTCTTAGTGTGAACCTTCAGTCGACTGAGGTTGGAAAGGTTTCCATCAGTACGATATCGAATGTAGATACCTTCCTGATTATCGAGGTCTGCCGTGGCCCTTTGGAGCATCATGCTGAAAAAGATTGTGAATAGGGTTGATGCAAGAATGCAGCCTTGTATCACACCGTTAGTTATTAGAAAGGGCTCAGAAAGTGCATTGCCATAGCTGAGTTGGCTGTGTTGATCCTCATGGAGTGAGATGATCATTTTGAGGAACTTGGGGGGACATCCTAAACATTCCAAAATCTACCATAGACCTTTTCTGCTCACAGTGTCAAAAGCCTTGGTGAGATCAACAAAGGTTACATAGAGACCTTTGTTCTGTTCCCTACACTTCTCTTGCAGTTGTCTGAGAACAAATACCATGTCTGTGGTACTCCTGTTGGCTCTGAAACCACATTGGCTTTCAGGTAGAATTCCTTCTGGTGTAGCGGGTATTAGTCTGTTTAAGAGTATTCTTGCCGGACTCTTCAAATTCAAAATCAGACTGTTCAAATTACCGTGGTATTACTCTGCTCTCCATTGCTGGCAAAATCCTGGCAAGAATCTTAGTTGTAGTCTGTGCTGAAATATCAGCATATGCTGTTAGCTGAGACTCAGTTGTAAGGAAGCCTGACACAACTCTTGACATTATTATGTGCTATAAAAAAGAAATTATATGAGGCCATTTTATCCTGAAGTGGTACCCTTTGACGGACACCACCAGTGCTCTTCATGACTGCTCTGTTATCCAGGAAAAGCTGTAGATTGCCTCAGTGTGAGTCTTTATCTTTTCATACTGTTCTCAAGGGGATACACTGCTGCTCCACTAACAGTTATAAGTTATACTAAGGAAATACATTCTTGCTTTTCCACCTGACACAGGTGAAAAAGTACCTTAGAATGAATGTACAGTTTTCACCACATGTAGTGGTAAAACAGGGTCATCTGTGAGGGACCTGAGAACTCAACTTGTGTCCTTTACGTGTCTTTTGCAAAGCTTGGAACCTGCTTTTATGTAAGGGTTTATTTAAAAAAATACTATCTGATTAATCAATGCATTTATTACAGGTCTTTAGCCATTTATATAGGCAGACGTTGAATGAGTGTGTGTAGTAAACCACCTAACGTTGTCCTTTTTAATTTAAAGGTTGTTAAAGGAGATGGGCTGGCAGGAAGACAGTGAAAATGATGAGACATGTGCCCCACTAACAGAGGATGAGATGAGGGAGTTCCAAGTCATTAGTGAACAGGTAACACTAACTTAATGTTGCATTGTAAACTTGTGGTTGGCTACCCTAAATGCCTACCTTTCAGGAGGATCTGCAGTAATTTTGATGGTTTGTGACGTTGCTCTTCCAGTATCATTTCAGTCCTGTGCTTTTGGAAGTAAAATTGCTTTAAAAACACGGGGTACCAGTGCTGACTGTACCTAAGGACTATTCACAAAATATTGAGGGAAGGGTAAGGGAGTACTTCTGAGCGGTTTCAGCATTGCTAGTAGTAGAACTGCACAGGCTTTCCAGCTCCTCAACTTAGCCTAAAGAAAAAGAATCTTCTTTCAAGGTTTTTATGCAGTTTCCTTGAGTACTCCAAAATCTTCATTTTCTTTCCTGGGAATCGAGAGACATTTAATTCATTAGTAACAACGTATGAAAGGCAATCTAGACTGGATTTTTTCTTGATTGTTTATTTTTATTAGCAGTGTTGAGTATACCTGGTGGGGTCAATGAGTAGGACTGGAAAGGAGAATCGTGTGTGGTGTTAAACCTGAACATTTGCTATTTCCATAAGTCTAGTTACACACATGCTTGTCTTATTACCCACCTTCTGCATTATGTGTGGAAATTCCTTTCTTGTTGTAGAATTAGTTGTTTACTTTCTCTTCAGTGTCTTTTACTTTCCAATGACATCAGGTAGACAGACTGGGATACTCATCCCTCACTGCTGCTCCTCTTCTGGGCCCCTTCCGTATTGCAGATCCTGCCCTTCTTAGCACAGGTTTTTGCAGCACTGTGGGAGAGGGGACTGCGTCGCAGGAGAGACCATTTGGGAGGAGGCATCTCTGGGGCAGGGTGGGTGGGGAAGTGGGTGAGCTCTTGTTGACTGCAGGAGTTTAGCACAGTTGGAAGTACTTGAATGCAAGTGGCTGGCCTAGAAGTAAAGGTGCTCAGGGGTGTTCTCTTTTTTGTGTGTATATGAAAAGGTAGTGCTGCGGATCCAGTGTAGCCCAGGAATGAAGATGTAGAGAATGTTGAATTGCAACAGATTGTTATGTTTGGCTTTTTCTTTCTCTAAATATGTCATGTTTTCACATTTCAGTTACAAAAAAATGGTCTTCGGAAAAACGGCATTTTGAGAAATGGCCTCATCTGTAATTTTAAATTTAGCCCGTGGAAAAACAGCACTTTCAAACCTGCTCTGGAGAATGAGGATTCTGAGACGAGCAGCAGTGATACATCAGATGATGATGATGTATGAAGACTTATGTAACACCTGTAGAAGCCCGTTTTTTTCTCATGGAGACTGGGGATGTGTTATCCAAAAAAAAATAATTCTAATTTATGTAATAACATGCCCAATAGAGGACGAATGATGGGACTTTCCTCTGAAGGAAGCTAAGAATGTTTTGTTAGGTGTGTTGAAAATCACTGTAATTTGTCTGTAAACAAATGTTGTAGAATGAGGTGTTGGGTTGACCCAGCATTGACTTTCATCACTGAAACATTTCTGACTAGCAATGTGACAATGATATAAATCAGACTTTCTCAATTAATAATAAAAGCGAAGAATTGTGTAATGTCTTGCAAAGCTTCTCTCTTAAAATGTCTAAGAAAAAAAGGGCAGCTCGACACAGGGTTTTGCTTGCCAACCCATTTCTTTCTTACAGTGGAAATCATTGAGTCCACTTTGTACGCAAAAAGGGCAATGTAGCATGTTGGCTAAAATGAGCAAAGTGCACTAAACCTCTTTTCCTTAACTGAGCTGTTGAACTGTTCTACTTCCACAAATAACTGCTCTTTAGCCACCTGTAGTGTCGTCGTTGTTATTAATGGCAAAGGACCCTGATGTTACAGTTCCAAATTTTTAGAATTAACCTTTGAATTGAAAGCTTTAAGGGGTATTTCAAGACCCTTATTCTCACAGGGAAAACATTTCTTATGGGAAAACAGTGTGATTTTACTATTCAACGTGCAGAAAAATCATTACACTGACTGGATTTGTCCACTACATGGGAAATAAACTGATTTACAGAGTATTGTCTCAGTGCTTAGCATCATGGGTATTGTTTTTAAATCTGCTAAGTTTTGTTTTCATTTATATTAAATGTACTCTGGCATCAATGGCTGCCTTTCAGAATGAGGTGAAAATACTTTCATCACAGATCTTGCTTTTATATCACCAGAATTACATCTGTGCAATAAGCACCTGTTTTGCTTATTTTTTGTCAGACTTTTTATTTATGATTGCACATTTAAAAAACAATATTGTATTATTTATAGTTTTATTTGGTTTATTTTAGCTGTTTAAATATTTTCCACAGTTTTACAGGCTGTGTAGCATTAATTCATAAGCACAACTGCTCTCAATGATGTCATATATGTTTATAACATAGCTTATATATATATATAGACATTCCCCTTCAGGATATTTTTAAATTGTACTATTTCTTATAGGAAATTATTTGCAATTTAAAACTCTAAAGCAAGCAAAAATATTTATAAAGTTGAAATTTTGGCCGTATTTCTTTAGGAAACTACTTTTTTTTTATAAGGTGGCATCAATTTTAGGCCAAAGTTAGTATGTTTCTCTTTTTATTTATTATTAATTTAAATAGATATTTCTATTCAAGAGGTCAGTTTTTGTATTAGAACGGGCATGCAAATGTTGATGTAGTTAATTTTAGTATGGTGCACTGAAATACTCCATCTTCTAATCTAAATTTAACAGGATAAAAATGTTTCTTTTTTAAAGAGAAAACTGCATATCAGTAATGAAGTCTTTCCTACCCGCATGCCCTACACACCTTTCTCCTTTCCCTCTTGCAGTTTTTTTTTTTGCTAACTTTGACACCTCGGTGTAGTTAGTTCACTTTTTGGTTTTCACATTCTATCAACAGGATATTCTGCCTATCCTAATTATGTGGTAGTATGTGAATGCACTACTTTTAATACTAAGTAAAAACTTTTTTGCCTTGGTGTTTCTCCAAGTGGAATGTAGAGTCTTCACCCCCTCTTTATTCAGTTTAGTAACAAGTGTCACTTCTGTAATTAACCCTTTGGGAAGATAATGTAATTATATAAGAATTGTGTTATAATTTTATAGACTTAGGAAACTTAGAAGTTGGAACTGAGAAAGTTCTCTTCAGAGAAAGTAGAAATACTAGTTATACTTGGTACTTCTTTTTTGCTAGTTTATATCCTGAAACTGGTAATGGAAGGAATGGTTATAATGAGCTGCGAGCAGAGGAGGTAACAGGAGTTGGGCCATGGTTTTGCTTTGTAGAATGAAACAGCTTTACAGCCTTTGTAACTTTTTTGTTAGTGTGTGGCTTCTTCACTGGTGTGTGCTGATAGTTTTGGATTAATTTCTAGTCCTGTACAGTGGTCTGTATGCCAGTTCAGAGACCTGACAGAGGTCTGTGTAGTCTCTAGCTTAAATGGTTATCTGCCTGCTGTTATTTCTGTTTTCCCTTCACAGCAGTGTGGAAATGGGTAAGGTTTGTTATTTCCACCAAGGAGTTGGATTGCCTTCTGTTGTATTTACTTATGGCAAAGCTGCGTGTTCATCATCTTTTGTGTCACTTTAAAAAACTCTTTCTTTAGTCACTCACTGTGGAACTCTTTTCAGGTTTTTTATTTTCCTGGGAGATGTTTGAAGATATGAAACCTATTTGGTTTTCATATCTTACTTCCATAAAATGTGTGAAAGTATTTTATTGTACTGTTCCACTCCCTTTTGTTCAGTGCTTGATGAGATAAAGCAGAATGAAGTCTGATTCTCTAGCATTTAACAATAGAACTTTATCCTGACTTTGTTCCTTTCCCAGGGCAATTTTAGTAGTTAATTGGCCTTTTTCTTCTCTCATATGTAAACCATGATCCACTCCCAGGATAAATCCTCTCTTGTTTTTTTGCTTGAGCAAATGTCTGCCTTCAAGGCTTAAGAAGGTGGTGACAAAGCTTGCCCATTGCCATGGTAGGTACCAGTAAGCTTTGAATGGTAAAGAATGTCTGCTGGAGATAGTTTGTCAGTGCTGGGCTGAAAAAGCTGGACTTTTTTGATGGTAATGACTGATTGCTGCACACAGACATGGCACTGCTGTATGGTTTGCAATTCCTACCATTTCTCTTCATCATCCTGGCTTTATTGGCAGGGAAGTGCCTGTTCCTGGTTCCCCGTTCGAACCCTCTTCAAAAGCGGAGTGTTAAGTCATAGATTTTTCCCATCTGCTATTGATGGGGGACGTGCCCTCTGCCTGCTGCTGGCGTTGAGGGGGTACCTGTGTTTATGGTGGGGAGCTGGGACTCCTTTACTTCATCTAGGATGACTAGAGGCCTCCATCACTGACTTGTGTGGGGTCTTCCTCTCTGTTAAGGATGTCGTTATCTTTCCTGAAAAGAGTGTTAACTACAGTTAGGGTGTCCACTGATTCATACTGGATCCAGTCTAAATTCTGAAGAAGATTTTTATGGTCATCCCAGTTCTTTGAGAAATGTTACCAAATGTGAAGGAAATTAGGGTTTATTCCCCCATACAGTTGCCTGTGGAGGAAAAAAAAATCTGCTTGATTTGTGATGGGGACCTCAACTTTATTGTTTCTTCTTTAAGGAATATCTGTTCTACAGCACATACATTTAAACTGCTAGCTGCTAGAAACTGGAAGGAGTTTAGTCAAGGATGTCTTTGTTTTCCCTTTTTCTCTTTTCTACTGGGCACCGGTTGAAGCAGTATAGTCAGCTGCAGGGAACTTTTACTCTGATTAAGAATTATTACACTTGTGCACCGAGAATTACTGGCTCATTAGGGTAATAAATGTATTGACTAGCTGGTCAACTTTCCTCATGCTGTCAACTTTCCTCCTCTGAGCTGTTGTTTTTAGTCATCAGTGAGCTTTATTGCAAAATGAACGAGGTCTGTTTCATGCCCTGGATATCTGCAGCCTTCCCTAGAGGTGTTCTGTGCATCTCTAGGAAATGGTTTCACTAAACCAGCACTGGGAGTGATCTGAAGAGCAGTCTGGCTCTGGGTGAGGCACAGGGCAGTGTCAAAAACTCTTCTGTCTCAGGAGGTTTGCGCTTCCTCAGAGATTTGTTAGCAACTTCTAGGGTCTTTATCTTAGTGGGTTGCAGTCTGGAAAAGATCTTCAGACAGGCTCAAGAAAAACTGATACCTTAAACCAGTTTGTCAGTAGAGGGTATTGCTGCTTCTGAATGCAATGCCTACTAAAGTCTGTTTTGTCACAGTCTCTTGTGCAGATCAGATCATCTGATGGGTGGGTGAGCTCTCACAGGACCTATAGTGGCATGCATTTCTTAAATTCCTTACCTGAGAGTAAGCTCGATAAAGCAAATAGCAGGTCATGATGTGCAGCTATGATCCTGGTTACACTACTGTGGTAGTTTGGTCTAGGCCTTCCTTGGTGACCAGTTTGTAACCAAGGAAGGGCCCAGATTTACCCAGTATTCCCTACGATTTTTAAGTAAGCCAGGCTATAAGAAGAAAGGAGGAGAGCCCTTTGCTCTCTTTCCTTCCGGCCTTAGCTTGATGTCTTTGGTATGGTGGCTTCCTTAGGATTCTTTTTCCTTCTGTGTGATAGCTTGATGTCTGGGAGCTCTGTGCTATTGTAATCTTTGCATCTCCCATCTCCCATTGCTTCCTGCTGAAGACTGCTGAAGTTCTACCATCTTTATCAAGTCATGGAGCATCCTGTCTGAGCTCGGTGCATCGTGGATGGGTGAAAAATGATAGAGTTTTGAGTAATTTAGCATTCATGTGCACACACTGTGTTGCATACATGTGCTTTGTTTCAATTTGAATGCAATACAAGGGGACATTGTAGAATTGTCAGCAATAATCTATTTTCTGTGCTTGCTATTTGTACCTGTTGGTGTTACTGGTGGTTCTTGTCATGAGTATCACATTCTTTCCTCCCCAGCGTATACAGGACTTAAATTACAGCCAGGCTGAAGGGCTTCTTCCTCAATTATCAGGTTCACTTCTTTTCCCTACAACATTGCTTTAGGTAACAAGGCACACTGTTTGAAAGTATAATGTTGGAAATGAGGTAATCTGTAAGCAGCCAGCTGAATCAAGCCACCGTTCATGCAAAGCTTCATTACCAAAAGCTGAGAAATAGTTCTGTCTGCATTGGAAGGCTGTTTCAGATAGAAGCTCGAGTATGAATGTAAATTACACAGATACTTTTACTAAATCCTCACATGAATATTTATTTTTCTTTGCTTCAATTTCTTATATTGATTGATTATTGATTATTGATTATATTCCATCTCCAAAGGGGGCATGCACAAATGATCTTTGTACAGAATAAATACATTTTCATAGTTGAGATGAATGAATTAGTTATTTTGAAAATGCAGTTTGGAAGGATCTGAATGTTTCAGTTAAACTATAAATTAGTATTATTTAATTCTTAGTCTTTTATTTTATAAACTGCTAAATAACAAACACAGTATTGCAGGTGAAACTGGTGATACTGGCTGTGGTTATGGCTACCTTTCTCTTCCAGTGGAAGGATCTGTTCACCATCAATTAACTGCCAAATACGCTGTGGAACCAGTTTTCCCTGGCTGACCAAGTCACTTGGGATGCAGCTGCAGGGTGGGAGAGCCCAGCAGATGTGTTGAAGGCAGCCATGACCCTGGAGAACAAAATGGCGGAAGAGGGAAAGGAAATATTAGTGACAAAGATAAATGGAAGCAAATGGGCTCATAATTATGAAAAGAAAGGTCTGCAATATGTTTCTATCCTGATCATGTGGTGACAGTCTTGTGTTCTGCTGCCAGGGATGTGCTCCTCCCTGCCTCTTTAGGGGCTTGTCTTGTGCTAGAAGATTACAGCCAACATTTGGTCCATGTGATGATCCCAAATTATGCAGTTGCATTGTAAGAAAGTCAACATCTCAGGTGGTTCATGTAGGAGTTTGATGTGGTTTTTTTATTTCTTGTCTGGTTTGTTTTTGTTTTTTTTTTTCTTTAATGTTGAGAGAACATAAAGCTGGTCAGGACATGCTAGGTTTAACAATGATCAAGCAAGATGTTGATTTTAGTGGATGTTTCTGAAAATTTTTATTTTAACTTTGGTAATTTTCTCACTTGAAGAAAATGGACCACACTGTGGGCTAATCACAAGGATACAAATATAAGGTAATATTGACGGACTCAGTACAGGAGTACAGACGAAGTTAACGAGGAGGGGAGTAGTTCTGTGTTCTGTGCACAGCATGGATGATGTGTTAAGTAGGTAAAAACAAAATACTGCAAGGCAGGTGTCCTTAAGCATATATGCTTATGCAATTAGAGACTAACAGGTAACATATGCCTGCAAGGGCTTGAGGGCTGCACAGGCTTGTGCTTCCTGGCCTTCAGCAAGGTTCTGTATTTCTCATCTTGACCTTAATTTTCTTTGAATACCTTTCCTGTGCCACTTAACAAAGGCGGTCCTGATGTTAGAATAGTTTCTTGTATGAATGGGAAAATTAAGACTGAAAAAAGAGATTAGAAAAGAGCTAGAGCTTCTGCAAAATTCTGAAGGGATTTTTAGGAGCAGGCACAGTTCTGTGGGTTCTGAGGATAAGAGTGTATGCTCGAAGTAACCTGGGGTGTAGAAGTGCCGTTACCTAAAGGATGCATCACTGCTAGAGTTGGGGAGAGCAGCTACAGTGCAGACTAAATCTGCATTTTCCTTAAAGTTTTGGTTTTGTTTTTTTGATACTTGTTTTGGTTGGTTTTCTTGTTTGGTTGGTTTTTATTTTTGTTTGGGTTTTTTGTTTGTTTTTGTTTTGGGGGTTTTTTGTGGGTGTGGTTTTTTGTTGTTTTTTTTTTTTTTTTTTTTTTTTTTTTTTTTTTTTTTTTTTTTTTT